>NC_064626.1:48230933-48530933 GCF_023864275.1 Schistocerca cancellata | reverse complement strand
CAATATCGATGATGTTTCGTTGAATGGCCCAGCATTGAAATCTGCAGCAATTTGCGGAAGGGTTGCACTTGTGTCACGTTGAATGATTCTCTACAGTGCTTGTTGATACCTCTCTTACAAGAACTTTTCCTGGCCGCAGCGACGTCGGAAATTTGATGTTTCACTGGATTTCTGATACTCATGGCACACTCGTGAAATGGTCGTACGGGAAAATCCTCACTTCATCGCTACCTCGGAGATGCTCGAGTATCATGTCGTTTTTGGAAACTCAGAATCTACTATGTAGGAATCAACATGGATTCCGGAAACAGCGATCGTGTGAAACCCAACTCGCTTTATTTGTTCATGAGACCCAGAAAATATTAGATACAGGCTCCCAGGTAGATGCCATTTTCCTTGACTTCCGGAAGGCGTTCGATACAGTTCCGCACTGTCGCCTGATAAACAAAGTAAGAGCCTACGGAATATCAGACCAGCTGTGTGGCTGGATTGAAGAGTTTTTAGCAAACAGAACACAGCATGTTGTTCTCAATGGAGAGACATCTACAGACGTTAAAGTAACCTCTGGCGTGCCACAGGGGAGTGTTATGGGACCATTGCTTTTCACAATATATATAAATGACCTAGTAGATAGTGTCGGAAGTTCCATGCGGCTTTTCGCGGATGATGCTGTAGTATACAGAGAAGTTGCAGCATTAGAAAATTGTAGCGAAATGCAGGAAGATCTGCAGCGGATAGGCACTTGGTGCAGGGATTGGCAACTGACCCTTAACATAGACAAATGTAATTGTGGTGTCACCGCCAGACACCACACTTGCTAGGTGGTAGCTTAAATCGGCCGCGGTCCATTAGTACATGTCGGACCCGCGTGTCGCCACTGTCAGTACTTGCAGACCTAGCGCCACCACATGGCAGGTCTAGAGAGGCGGACTAGCACTCGCCCCAGTTGTACGGACGACATTGCTAGCGACTAGACGTACGAAGCCTTCCTCTCATTTGCCGAGAGACAGTTAGAATAGCCTTCAGCTAAGTCCATAGCTACGACCTAGCAAGGCGCAGTTAACCATATCTGGAGAGAGTCTTACTTGTATTCACCATAGAGATGTACCACACAAGAGAATAAAGTTAAGTATATGAGATGCTCCGATCTTTTCTCTATAGCATTCATCAAGTATCCTGTTCCAGAACTCACGCCAGCCGGCGTGTGTGTACGCGTGCCTATCGGTAACCTCACCCTGTGTCTAGACTGTCTTGTATAGACACAACAAAACATGGCGACGAGTTAAAAAAGGGTTTTGTTCTTTCTAATTGCTTACATTTACTTGTCATGGCTTCGCCACAATCTCCAGATGTACTGTCAGAATTTTATCGCTTGCAGAATCAGCAGACGCAGGCGTTATTGGATGCCCTTGGACAGCTCGTCCAGGGTCAACGTGCCATTCAAACCGATGCGGCAGCCGCCGCTTCGCCGCTCCCGCAGCCACAACATGCAGTTGCACCGCCGTTTCGCAACTTTGACGCGGCGCAGGAAACATGGCCGGAGTGGTCCCGACAGTTTGGATTTCATCTCGCCGCCTACAGAATTCAAGGTAACGAGCGGCAGCCTCACTTATTGTCTTGTGTCGGCGTGCAAACGTACCGTGTGATAGTGAAATTGTTTCCCCGACGTGACGTAGCTACACTGTCCTACGAAGAAATTGTGTCGGCTTTAGATGCCTATTTCAAAGAAACAGTTAATGTGGTTGCAAAAAGGTATACGTTCTTTCGTACAAAACGTACGGCCGGTCAAACTAATAGGGAGTGGGTTGCAACTTTGCAAGGCCTTACTAGGGATTGTGAATTTCAGTGTGACTGTGGCCTTCCTTATTCAGATACAATGGTGCGTGATGCAATAGCACAGAACGTTTCTGATGTTCGCATAAGGGAACAGATTTTGAAACTAGTCAATCCCTCCCTTCAACAAGTGATAGACATATTGGATAGGCAAGACACACTTGACTGTGCTCAGGAATCTTTTGAAGCTTCGCCAGCAGTGTGTAACATTAACCGGCCCGCTGGACGCGCTGCGCGGCCCGGTAACCGGCCCTCGCGCACTTCGACGCAGCTGACGCCGCGCTCTAAACCAGGTGTGCCTCGCCAGCACACAAATGCAGTGAAATCATGCCCGCGGTGTGCAACGAGACATTCGCGTGAAAATTGCCCGTCACGCCAAGCTATTTGCTTTTTCTGCAATAGGAAAGGACATGTTCAAAGTGTTTGCCAGAAAAAGCTCCGATCGGACACTACCACTCATTCCAGGCCCTTTGCTTCGCGCCGGAATCGAACCAAGGACACTCAGGCTCGGGAACCTTCGCCCATGGACATTCATGTAGTTAATGCCACTCCGCCCAGTGTTCCTCTCTCTAACTGTGACTGTGTTCGTCCCGCAAAAAGTGTGCGTCGACGTAGACGGCAATCCCGTCACGTCGCACGTGATTCTGTACCAGTGTCTGTTCACGTTGCACAAAACAGTCGCTCTTGTCGTCAGCAGGACAATAAACTTTTTGTAGATTTGGACTTTGCCGGACAAGTGATACCATTCCAGCTCGATACCGGAGCTGCAGTTTCATTGCTCAATCACGCCACGTACAAACAACTGGGCGCCCCGCCGTTGCGTGCCGCAAAAGTTCAGCTCACTAGTTATTCAGGACAGCATATCCCTGTGTTAGGACAGTGCAGCCTTCTTGCAACATACAAGGGACAAACAAAACTTGTGTCGTTTTACGTTCTTCGTTCTTCTGCTGCAGTGAACTTGTTTGGTTTAGATTTATTTCAATTGTTTAACTTGTCTATTGTGAATAAGGTTCTCTCAGTGAACCAGACTGTGCCTTCAGCCAGTGTTTCTAGTCTATGTGAGGAATTTGCAGACATTTTTGCACCGGGCCTTGGTTGCGCTAAGAACTATGAAGCACATTTGGAACTAAAAGTCAACGCGCAACCGAAATTTTTCAGAGCGCGCAATGTTCCCCACGCATTGCGTGATGAGGTCGCAAGAACATTAAAAGATTTAGAATCGCAAGGTGTCATTGAACGTGTGCAGGCTTCTCTCTGGGCCTCACCCTTAGTGATTTTGCAAAAACCTTCCGGCAAATTGAGACTTTGCGTGGACTTCAAAGCAACAGTGAATCCACAACTAGTGACTGCTACTTTTCCTTTGCCCCGCCCGGAAGATCTTTTTGACAAACTGTGCCCGGGAAAATATTTTTCAAAGTTGGACCTAGCAGATGCGTACTTGCAAATACCGGTGGACGAAGAATCCCAGCGCGTATTGGTGGTTAACACGCATCTTGAACTATACAGATTCAAAAGACTGCCATTCGGGTGTGCATCCGCCCCTGCATTGTTTCAGCAATATTTACAAACTATTTGTGCGCCGGTCCCTACTGCAGCTAACTATCTGGACGATATAGTGATCTCAGGAAAGACAGAAGCAGAACATTTACAAAATCTCAGAACACTATTTCAGGTCTTGCGACAGAATGGTCTTCGCTTGCGGAAGGACAAATGTGTGTTTTTTGCTCGTGACTTGCCGTATCTGGGACATGTCATAAATGCCCAAGGCATCCATCCGAGTCCAGAGCACCTCAGTGCCATACAGGACTTGCCTGCACCACAAACTTTGAAGCAGCTACAGAGTGTGTTGGGAAAAATTAATTATCATCGCTTTCTGCGCAATGCCTCTTCCATTTCAGCTCCGCTTCATCGCTTACGCCGTAAAGGTGTTCCGTTCGTCTGGTCGACGGAATGCGAACGCGCCTTTCGCCAATTGAAATCGGCGTTGCTTTCAAATACTTGCCTTACGCCATTCGATCCCCAGAAACCCCTTTTGTTGATGGTAGATGCATCGGATTTCGGGATCGGTGCTGTGCTTGCGCACAAAGATGGTTCGCATGATCGCCCTATTGCCTTTGCGTCCAACTTGCTCTCGTCAGCGCAAAGAAATTATTCCCAGATAGAGAAAGAAGCTTTGGCTCTCGTGTTTGGTGTTACGAAGTTTCACGATTTCTTGTATGGTCGTCACTTTACCATCATTACAGACCACAAACCTTTGACATCGCTTTTTCATCCGAACAAGCCTGTACCTCCACGTACAGCGCAGAAATTCATTCGCTGGTCTCTTTTCCTCTCGCAGTACCGCTACGATATCTTGTACCGGTCCACTGCTAAGCACGGAAACGCAGATGCGTTGTCCCGTTTGCCAGTTGCTGAGGATAAAGCATTCGATTCTTCCGAACTTGCTTGCATGTTCATTGATGCGGAAACTGATGACGTGGTCGAATCGTTTGCGATTGATTTTCGTCGTGTAGCTACAGCCACAGCTGCGGACCCTGTCCTTGCTACCGTTTTGCGTTTTGTTGCTACGCAATGGCCCTTGTCAAAGTCACGGATCGAGGATCCGATGGTTCGCCGATTTTTTGCTCACAAGGAGAGACTTTTTGTACGACGTGGTGTTTTGTTGTTGCGTTCTGATAATGATCAGTCTAGGGTCGTGGTCCCACGTTCGTTACAGTCATCTGTCTTAAAGCTTCTCCACCAAGGACATTGGGGTATAGTGCGTACGAAACAACTTGCTCGTCAGCACTGTACTTGGTTCGGAATCGATGCTGCGATTACGCATATGTGCTCTTCTTGCATGGCGTGTGCCGAACAACAATCCGCACCGCCGCGGAAATTCTTTGCATGGCCAAAAGCCACTTCCCCTTGGCAACGCTTACACATAGATTTTGCTGGTCCATTCTGGAATGCTCGATGGTTGGTTGTTGTCGATTCCTTCAGTAATTTTCCTTTTGTTGTCCGGATGTCTTCCACGACGTCATCTGCCACCATCCAAGCGTTGTCTGCTATCTTTTGCATTGAAGGGCTTCCGCAGACTATTGTTTCCGACAATGGCCCACAATTCATGTCCGCAGAATTTCAGTCATTCTGCAAGGCCAATGGTATTCAACATCTGACATCCGCGCCGTTTTCGCCTCAGTCAAACGGTGCCGCGGAACGTTTGGTCCGGACTTTTAAGTCACAGATGTTGAAGTTGAAAGAGTCGCATTCTCGGGAGGACGCGTTGTTGCTCTTTTTGTCTTCGTATCGCTCTCAGCCCCGCGATGGTCGCTCGCCGGCTGAGTTGCTTCACGGTCGTCCTCATCGAACCTTGATGTCTTTGCTGCATCCGCCGCATCAGGTTCCTGTGCAGCGGCAGACTCCTGCTTTTGCTCCTGGCGACGCTGTATTCTATCGCAACTATCGCGGTTCACGGCGTTGGCTCGCGGGGCGCATTCTTCGCTGCCTCGGCCGCGCGATGTATTTGGTTTTGGGGGCCTCTGGTGAGGTGCGTCGGCATCTCAATCAGCTGCGCCTCTGTCGTCGCCTGGGTTCTGCCGCTACCCGTCTGCTTTCAGTGACGGAGCCGTCCGGTCAGCGCCCTGGGGACCCATCTACTGGCTCGCCTCATCCCCAGGTGTTACCGCCGATGCCTTCCATTCTGCCCCATGGCGTCGCGCAGCCGCCGTCGCCGCCGCAGCCGCCGCTGCCGCAGCCCGCAGAGGACGCTTCGCTGCAGCCGCCAACCGCCTCCCTGGGTCACGCGCCGCCGATCGCTTCCCGTGACCAGCTGTCGTCCGCCCTGGACCTCTGGCCCGCTCCGGACCACATGGCGTCATCGCGTGTCGGATACCCCGACGCAATGGAGGTCGACCCTGTCTCATTACGGGCGCATACGCCGCATGTTGACGTGCACCCTGGAGTAGGTTTCCAGGCGTTTCCTAGCTCCCCTCGGACCGAATGGCCGGGTGCGGGTGGCACAGCCTCGCCTGTTGTTAGGCTCCCCACCTCATCGCATACGTCAACATGGGGCCCTCCCCACGGCGGGCGGAAGCCTTATAACACGACCGTTCGCCGATTTGCGGGGGAGGAATGTGGTGTCACCGCCAGACACCACACTTGCTAGGTGGTAGCTTAAATCGGCCGCGGTCCATTAGTACATGTCGGACCCGCGTGTCGCCACTGTCAGTACTTGCAGACCTAGCGCCACCACATGGCAGGTCTAGAGAGGCGGACTAGCACTCGCCCCAGTTGTACGGACGACATTGCTAGCGACTAGACGTACGAAGCCTTCCTCTCATTTGCCGAGAGACAGTTAGAATAGCCTTCAGCTAAGTCCATAGCTACGACCTAGCAAGGCGCAGTTAACCATATCTGGAGAGAGTCTTACTTGTATTCACCATAGAGATGTACCACACAAGAGAATAAAGTTAAGTATATGAGATGCTCCGTTCTTTTCTCTATAGCATTCATCAAGTATCCTGTTCCAGAACTCACGCCAGCCGGCGTGTGTGTACGCGTGCCTATCGGTAACCTCACCCTGTGTCTAGACTGTCTTGTATAGACACAACAGTAATGTATTGCGAATACATAGAAAGAAGGATCCTTTATTGTATGATTATATGATATCGGAACAAACACTGGTAGCAGTTACTTCTGTAAAATATCTGGGAGTATGCGTGCGGAACGATTTGAAGTGGAATGATCATATAAAATTAATTGTTGGTAAGGCGGGTACCAGGTTGAGATTCATTGGGAGAGTCCTTAGAAAATGTAGTCCATCAACAAAGGAGGTGGCTTACAAAACACTCGTTCGACCTATACTTGAGTATTGCTCATCAGTGTGGGATCCGTACCAGATCGGGTTGACGGAGGAGATAGAGAAGATCCAAAGAAGAGCGGCGCGTTTCGTCACAGGGTTATTTGGTAACCGTGATAGCGTTACGGAGATGTTTAACAAACTCAAGTGGCAGACTCTGCAAGAGAGGCGCTCTGCATCGCGGTGTAGCTTGCTCGCCAGGTTTCGAGAGGGTGCGTTTCTGGATGAGGTATCGAATATATTGCTTCCCCCTACTTATACCTCCCGAGGAGATCACGAATGTAAAATTAGAGAGATTAGAGCGCGCACAGAGGCTTTCAGACAGTCGTTCTTCCCGCGAACCATACGCGACTGGAACAGGAAAGGGAGATAATGACAGTGGCGCGTAAAGTGCCCTCCGCCACACACCGTTGGGTGGCTTGCGGAGTATAAATGTAGATGTAGATGTAGATGCTGGTCTCATCGTTCGTGCGCCGATTATAACACCAGATTCAGTCTCAAATCTTGACAACCTGCAACTATAGCAGAAGTAACCGACCTAACAACTGCGTCAGACACTTGTTATTTTGTGTATGCGTCGCCCACAGCAGTGCCGTATTCTGCCTGTTTACATATCCTACCGTTTTACAGTTTCTTCAGTTTCAATTTACAATTCATAACCAATAAATTGTGGTCAGAGACCACATCTGCCCCTGGAATTGTCTTGCATTTTAAAATCTGGTTCCGAAATCTCTGTCTTACCGTCATATAAGCAACCTGAATATTTCTGGTGTGTCCAGATCTCTTCCAGGTAAACAACCTTCTTTTTGTGTCAGTTATGGTTAAATTATGCTCTACGCAAAATCTACCAGGCGCTTCATCTTTCATTGCTGTCTCCAAGTGCATGTTCACCTACTGTTTTTCCTTCTCTTTCTTTTCCTACTGTTGTATTCCAGTCCTCCACAACTATTAAATTTCCGTCCCCCTTAACTATCTGAATAATTTCTTTTATCTCCTCATACATTTCTAGAGTCGCTTGATCGTCTGCGAAGCTAATTGGAGTAAACTTGTACTGCTGTGGTGGAAGTGAGCTTCGTGTCTATCTTGACCACAATAGTGCGTTCACTATGCTGTTCACAGTAGTTTATTCGCGTTCCTATTTTCTGATTCATTATTAAATCTGTGGTGTCACCGCCAGACACCACACTTGCTAGGTGGTAGCTTTAAATCGGCCGCGGTCCATTAGTACATATCGGACCCGCGTGTCGCCACTGTCAGTAATTGCAGACCGAGCGCCACTACACGGCAGATCTAGAGAGACGTACTAGGACTCGTCCCCAGTTGTACGACGACGTTGCTAGCGACTACACTGACGAAGCCTTTCTCTCATTTGCCGAGAGATAGTTAGAATATCCTTCAGCTAAGTCCATGGCTACGACCTAGCAAAGCGCCATTAACCATTTCTATAGAGAGTCTCACTTGTATCATCAAGAATGGTGTATACAAATGATGGATTAAAGCTAAGTATTACTGGAGCTACGTTCTTTTCTTTATAGCATTCATTACGTCTCCTGTTTCAGACCTCAGAAAGCCTGCTTGAATTTAACGCGTGCATTTCGGCTACTTCCGAGTGGCGTGGCTGTCTTGATACGCCACAACAAAATCTACTCGCGCATTTCCCCTATATGACTCTATATTTATAATCCTATATTCACCCGAACAGAAGTCCTGCTCTTCCTGCCACCTAACGTCACTAATTCCCACTATATCTAACCTGTCTATTTCCCTATTTTAAATTTTCTAGCCTACCTATCCAATTAAGAGATCTGACATTCCACGCTCCGACCTATAGAACGCCAGTTCTGTTTCTTCTGTAACGACATCCTCCTGACTTGTACCTGCCTGGAGATCCGAATGGAGGACTATTTCAATCCGGAATATTGTAACCAAGAGGATGCCAACATCAATTAACCATAGTGTAGAGCTGAATGCCCCCGGCAAAAATTACGGCTGTAGTTTCCCCTTGCTTTCAGCCATTCCCAGTACGAGCACAGCAAGGTCGTTTAATTGATATTACAAGGCCACATGAGTCAATCATCCAGATTGTTGCTCCCGCAACTATTGGAAAGGCTGCTGCCCCTCTTCAGGAGCCTCACGTTTGTCTGGCTCTCAACAAATATTCCCCCATTGTGGTTGCAGCTACGGTACGGCTATCTGTATCGCTGAAGAACGCAGGCCTGCTCACCGACGGCAAAGACCATAGTTCATGGGAGGAGGGGGAATAGGTTACCCAATAAGAAACCAATATGCTCGGAGGAGTAACACCCTTTTCACAGGCAGCTCAACCCCCCCCCCTCCCCCCTCGTGGGATATCCCAGCCAATAATGCTATACGACATGTACAGAAGCAATGCATTATAATCTTTTCCTCTAGTATTGTTGGCATTTTCTCATATTGTGAGTGATTATTCATGATTAATTCCATTTTGTAATGTATGCAGTCTGATCGTTGGGTTAAAATGCCCACCTTCATGACGACTGATGGTTAACACCACTTGTTACTTTTATTGCTTTTGTATAATAAAACTTCGTTCCTAAATGAAGAGTTATATCAGAATATTATCCCATAAGACATTATTGAGTAGAAATATGCTGAATACGTCAGCATGTACGTTCCTTTGTTTTCAAGACCAATAATTACGCGCAGATCAAAATTACCTGAACTTAGTTCTTTGTGCAGCACAGTAATATACTGATTCACGTTCAAATTTTCATCAGTATATTTGGACGAAACTACCCTATTTGCTAGTGTTCAACTGCTAAATCAACTTTTGGTATGATTCTTTGCTGTACTCAACTGTATATGGTGTGTTTCCTCAAATATTATTGAGTGCCTGTTCTCAGAGAACCACTTAATAATTCCGTGAAAAACATCATTAACAGTCTCTTCCTTTGCTTTCTGTCTAGTTGGAGTTATAGTAACACATGTTTGTTGTGGAAGAAGTATGAGTCATGGTTGTTGAATGTTAAGTGGACAATCATTCACGTATATAAGGAGTAAGAGTGGGTCCAAATTTCAATCTTGTGGGACCCCATTTCTGATTTCTCACCAGTCACTAATATTTTCTATCATTCCAACATTTCTTGGATTATTCAACAGTTCGTTCAGTATGATTCAAACCGATTGTCTGTAAGGCCGTCATTTCCGTAAAACATGTTTCTTTCTAAGAGTGTAACATGATATACACAATCAAATGGGTCGGAAAGGTCACAAAAACTGACGATACCTATTTTATTATATGAGACTTTTAACATTTAGTGAGTAAACGGTAAATCAGCCTCGTAAAGATCACAAAAACAGACGATAACTATGTTATTATTTATGACTTGTCACATTTACTGAGTGAACGGTAAATAGCTTTCTGAATCGAGCAAACCTTCTGGAATCCAAACTGTGATTTGCTAAGCATGTTATTTTTACTTAAATGTGAGGCTACTCTTGAGTAAATTACTTTTACGAATAGTTGGTCGAAAGGCATCTATAACGGAACTGTGAAATAATTATTTAATTCTTTCTTCTCACCTTTCTTATGGAAAGATTTAACAGTTACATATTTTAATCTGTTTGGAGAAATTCTCTGTGCCAGTGAAACATTGCATACAACACTAAGGACATTACTTATTAAGTGGGTCGTTCTCTTTGAAACTATCAAAACGTCGAATTTTTTGACTTAAAACGTTTTCTTGGATGTTTACTGTTGTCTCCATATCAAGTTCACCAGAATCTCAGTCATCGTATTACAGAGGGATTTGTGAAAAAGTGTCTCCGAAAACGATTCACATCGGAAAAGAACAGTAGACATGGCGGTGAGTGTGGCAGCATGTAATTTCTAAGACAACCTATTTCCATTGCGGAAATTATGCAAGTGCTCAAACTTTAGTTCGGTGCAGTCTGTTACAACTTCGATACAAAAGCGTACGGAAAGCGTATTGAGCGAACAGAACAGCGGATAACTGGTTCTGCCAAAGATGTCTACAGGTCCACCATGGCCACGAAGTTTTCGAAGACGACCTTCTTTTGAATCAGGAGGATTGCTGTATGGCCCAGCGATCAATGATTTGGGGTGTGTTTAACTCGACCACCAAATATGTAACTCAAAAATTTATACGCGTTTTTCTCTATACCCTATTTTTAAATTAGGTAGAAGCATAACTTGAGAACGATATATACGATTCTGATCGGAATTTCATGCCAGCGTTCTAAATTACGGTCTATGTCCGCATCCGTGGCCGTTTTCCGATATCTTCAAAAGTAAATTTTCTGTACACATTTAGGTTCAAAAATGGCTCTGAGCACTATGGGACTTAACAGCTGTGGTCATCAGTCCCCTAGAACTTAGAACTACTTAAACCTAACTAACCTAAGGACATCACACACATCCATACCCAAGGCAGGATTCCAACCTGCGACCGTAGCGGTCGCGCGGTTCCAGACTGTAGCGCCTAGAACCGCTCGGCCACACAAGCCGGTGCACGTTTAGGTATCGAGTTTTCAGACTAAATAAATGACATTTTGTTCACGCCACCAGTGTATTTGAACGTCATATTCGTCAAGTATCCTACGTATGGTGATAGAAAATATCTTGAAAATAATTTACGCGAAATTATATCCAATACAACGGCTTCAGTAATTCCCTCTGATCGTCGTTCGGTAACCGTTCTTCCGGCTGCAAATGGTCTTCCCGCCTGGTGCAGCGATTACAGGAATATTATTTCTTGAACACAACTCATCAGATTTAGAGTTACTTTTTGTTTTAATAGAAAAATAATACTTAAATGTTCGCCTACGTTTTATGCAATCAATGAGGACTACCTTTTTAAGTTAGGACAAGATTTCAGAATTCTGTTAGTAAACCCATCAACACTATGTGACGTTTTGTTTCTTATAAAGTTTAGAATTCTGTATATTTCAGTGAATGATATTATTGCTGCTTCTGGTTGCTTAAAGTCTTGTGGAATGACATTTTTAACATATCTTCTTCCTGTTACAACTGAACCGTTTGAGCCTATTTTTTTCTTATATATTTAGAGAAGATTGTTAAAATTTCTCACAAGTTGTGGATTATCAGACACAACAATCTCATTTAGTTGTCATGGAATGTTCTGCACTGACTCGCTGTCATGTCTTCCATTTGACGCTATCTCATGGACTTTTCATTCTATTATGTGCACTACTAATTTCTCTCTGAACGTACATACTTCTTTACTTTTCAGCTACCTGCCTAAAATATTACAGTATTTCTTGTAGTATGCAAGTAATATCAGGTCCTGACTTATGCTGGTTTAGATATAAATTTCCCTGTTCCCCTTACATGAGATTTTAACTCTCTTAGTTATCCGTAGCTCACTTGTTTTTTGATGGATAATAATAACTTTCTGAGGAGGGCAAACACGGCTTAGAGACACTTTGAATAAAAATTAGAAAGCACTCAGCACTCAATACCCACTCAAATTATCATAAAAATTTCCCTAATCACTTCAGGCGAATGGTTCCTTTGAATGCCCACGACAGAATTCCTTCCCTATCGTTTCGTAATTCGAGTTTTTCCAGCGTCCTCTCCCCGACGGGAAGTACTTCAATCTACCCCCTCTCTTCTTGAAGAAATGCGTGGTAGCCACTGCCAACAATGAATTTAGAAATTCCGGAGGAATGTTAGGGCTTCTTTCCGTGTTACTCTGCGGTAAATTTTCTAGAGCTGTGTTAAACTCTGACTCTAACATTGGATCCCCTATAACCTACTACTTCCATATCTACTGCCTTTTCTCCCTCAATCACGTCATGAGATAATTGCTCCTCTTTAAGAGCTTCAGTGTACTCTGTCCACCTATCCGCTCACGCTTCGGCGCTTACCAGGGCTACAGCGCTTTCAGTACTGACGTCCTTGATTTTACATCTACATCGACATCTACATTGATATCTCCAAATCACACTTAACTGCCTAGCAGAGGGTTCACCGGACCACCTTCACTATAAATCGAGAACCGCGCGTATAAAAAACGAACACATATATCTTTCTGATTTCTCTTATTTTAATATGATGATCGTTTCTTCTTATGCGGATAGGCGACAAACAAAATATTTTCGAGACGAGGAAGCTGGTGGCTGAAATTTCGTGAGAACGAAAAACGCATTTGTTTTAATGAAGTCCACCCGAAAACTGTGCCATGTCAGTGACACTCTCCCCCCTGTTTCGCGATAATACAAAACGTGCTGCTCTCCGTTATTCGTATCTGGTAAGGATCCCAGAAGATATACCAACATCTATATTGAATGAATAGACTAAGTCCAAGATTAGGAGTTTCCTTGACATACTGCGTAATCATTTACTTTGACGGGAACGTGTGTAATGGTCATAACTGGGACGTCCTTATGAGTTCGGTCTTCCTTCTTTTACACTTCCGACAGTAAGTACATTATTGTTGGGTGTTGAATAGGGTTTAAACTATTTTGTCAACTGTGCTTTTCTGCGCCGGCCACTGTGACCGAGCGGTTCTAGGCGCTTCAGCCCGGAACCGCGCTGCTGCTGCGGTAGCATGTTCGAATGGATGTGTATGATGTCATTAGGTTAGTTAGGTTTAAGTAGCTCTAAGACTAGGGGACTGATGACCTCAGATGTTAAGTCCCATAGTTCGTAGAGCCATTTGAACCATTTGTGCGTTTCTGCTACAAGCCGTTGTGTGTTAAATAAGCTTTTAATAAGCTCGTCCTCTGGCTTTTGCTGTTAGTATTGCTGTACCTTTTGAGACTGTTGTATGACAACCACGAATTGTTTTCATTTAGTGCTAAGTGGTTTCCTGATCTCCGAATAATAACAGAACCAAATTTGTATCGCTACGTGTGGGTGTGCTCATTCAGTCTACAATCACTTTTTTGTCATTTAGTTAACGCTCCAGACCATACATGAGCCCTAGGGCATACCATATTTTAGATTACGCTGAAATTGAACACCTCAGTTTGCCATGTGTTGTTTTCGATCTTAAGCTCTGACACTGATGCTGTTTTATTTTATTAGATGATATTTGCGACCCATTGTGAAATTTACAAGCGCGATACCTTTTGTTTAATGATTTGGTTTCTATGGAGCGGAAGATGCCTTTTTCGGTGTCTGTTATATATACCTATGACGGCAGCCATGTGTTTCGTGAATGTGATTCAGGTTTATTCTGTGTTTATGTCTCATACTCTTACACATTTCTGGTACTGACATATGTTTTCTATCGGTACTTTGTAGAATATTACCTTAATGTTACTTCGACTATTACATAAGAGTACCATAATTTTACATGTTCGATGTTTCATAGTTGCTTAGTTTTCAAACACTGGCATTGTGTTATTCTTCTTTGGTAAACAGGACCTGAGAATGACTGTAATTTGCCATTAGTCGTGTGATAGAATAAACACGTTCATAAGATACGTCTGTGATGGTACATTTACTCATATAATGAGAGGCTCCATGCCCTCTTTTGCATGTCGCTTTTCATTTTCATCACTTTTATTAATGTCTTATGTCATTGCATGGTGGTAACAGGACGGATAACGTTATTGTAATGAGAGTATTTGTACAGAGAGCTCAAAATACTTTTCACTTGATTCCTATGAATGTTGGGTTCCTTCCCTGGCTGGCCTTTGCAAAGGAAGCACGAGGGACGTGGCACACTGCGTTTCCGGTTGGGGACGACACGTCTGCGAATACTGAGAGGATCGTACATCAGTGAGCTTAAGCGCCTGACAGGGCGATTGACGTCGGTCGAGTTTCGCCTGTTCCATGCAGGGCGAAACGACCTGACAGATGTCTATGTGTCGCTGCAGTTATGATCGAGTGCACCAACCTCGATTAACAGCTAACCGCGGCTAAGTCGATATATAATCCTGTTCAGCGCAGTATTCTGGTGCACCAACATCGATCTAAGTTAAACGAGGAAATCAACCGCGGTTATACTTAACCGGGGCTCTTTCCCGGTTTTCTCGACATAACCACGGTTTTAGAAGCATACGCTATTAAGATGGCTACGCGTTTTTGTGTTATGGATGGCATTGAGGAAGATTTGTTATACCTTGACCATTGAAATCGTGTCCGAAATCGTGTTGGAGTGATTGTGGAAAGGGGAAACCCTTTTGAAGATTATGATGAAGAGAGATTTCGCCTGTCAAAAGAAACAGTGTGGTGGTTATTAAATCAAATTAATGATAGGTTAGAATTTCCTACTGATAGTAATAAACCTGTTTCCTACTTGTTAACAGCACTTTTAAATCCGCAAAATGAAGCAGAGCATAGATATAACAGGTCTCATATTAAAACTAGAAACACTGTTGAGAGAAAATACGGTATGTGGAAGAGAAGATTTCCCATATTATCTGTAGGAATATGATGTAATCCACAGGAAGCAATATCAATCATTGTGGGTATGGCTGTCTAGCATAATATTGCGAGGAGTACAAGCAGTGAAGAACCACCAGAAGATCCTGAAATTTCTCGACTTTTAAATCAGTTACGTGATGAGAGAGGCCCCGACATTGGAGACAACAAACCAGTGCTACCTGGACAGCAGATGTATCGTGATGATACGTTACCTGGAAGAGCAGTTCGCCGTGCTATAATTAATGAACATTTCCGATAATCTAACATAAATTCAGACATTTTTCGTTATGAAAAATTATGATTATAGTTATGGGATTTCGCCGTATTTTCAATTTTTCACATTATTTCAGCATGTAATCTATTTTGTTTCTGCTGTCTAGCGAACATAAAAGTACTCACTGAACTGGGTGTGTAATGCGAAATTTGAGGTTTTGTTGTGACAGGGACAGGATGTGCTGCCTACAGACAATTACCCAGCTGCTGCTTTTCTGAGATATTTTTTTAGTGTGTAATTGTTAATAATTCATTATTATAGATATATTTCTTGCATCACATTGGTTGTGAAAGCAATGCAGTACTCTGTTATTCATATACATGTTCAGTTTCTGGGTTTGAACTTAAATTTGAGAACAAATGACTCCATTACATTTAGAGAGTGTGAGAGTAAAAGCGAGTGGAATAAAATATAATTGATATTTCTGTATTACGTTCACTATAGAACATAAACATCTCTTAAATTTTCTACTGTAACAACAAATAAGTGAATGTCCAACAGTTTTCCAATATTAAAAGAGCACATTCTTTATTATTAGAACCTTTCAGTTTGGAGATTATTTTACTGCACTTGTGCTCAGTAATAATGCAGTCTTATCACCTAGATTAGCTTAGAAGACATAGGCACAAAATAAATAAACATTTGTGTAATAACATAAAATGTGAGATTGGGATTGTTTACTTGTTAAATTGTTTCCATATAAATCACTACTCTTTATTTACAATATGATTTTCTTAAACATAAGTGTGTGTGGCTATAAGGTTGTGCAAACACTTGAATTACGTTGTTAATTCTAGTCAGTCATGTGTGTAGCAGCACTTTACACAATATTATGTACAACTGTATGGTATAAAAAAAATACATGAACTTGAAGACAAATTTGTGTTTAGAAATTGCCATCAAAAAAGTTATCATTGCTACGAAAGGCAATGGAATTTTGTCAGCAATGTCTAATACTTTGGGGATCAGTGCAAGAGCAATAATTATTTAAGGAGTGTGCTACTTCGGAAGATATGAAAGCAGAACCGTAACGCTGTGGGTTGACGGTACGAAGTGTCATACTTTAAGTTATTACTGAGGGAAACTCCCTCCCTCACTCTGTCACTGATATTGATGCAGTTTTTTTGACATATTTAATGCTCACCTGTACAGAAGGGAATTCCTTGTCATTGCATAGTGCCACAGAAAAATGCCTCACTGCAAATACAGTAATGGCAGAAGTTATGGGTTTCCATCATAAACATTAGCAGGTGCATAGTATTGCTAAGAAAGCCACACATGCTGTGATTACTATAGCAGAAAACAGTGACCCATCATAGGAATGCATATCTGAAAATATCTTGCTACAAATTTTGTTGTGATAAAAGTTATGGGCTGATATTGTAAACATTAACAGGTGCAGAGTATTGCTAGAAAAGCCACACAAAGCTAATCTCACTACTGTCCATATTAGCAATGTATTATTCAACAATGCCTCTCTACAAATACTGTTATGATAAATGTTACAGGTTTACACCACACACATTACCAGGTGGTGTGGCTAGGAAAGCCACATATGCTATGCTTACTTTTGCAGAAAAGAGAACCCATCACAGCAATGTATTTCTCAACATGCCTCACTCAAATTGTATTGTCATAAAAGATATAGGTTCCCATTATAAACATTACCCAGTGCAGAGTATTGCACAGAAAATGGCACACACAAAATTATAATTTGGAGCACTTTCCCTCATAATTTAATAAGTTAGGATATTCTGGTACAAACAATGCAAAACATGATAACATTGGGCCTCATGTATATAACTGTTACAGCACATATATTCATTCCAAAGTTAGAGTAACAGGGATGCTTTATTACCATTATTTGGTTTCATTAACAGTCTACCTCATTGTTAAGTCATTTAATTGGCACCTGACGTTATGGCTGCAGGCCTGCAACTGACATATAGCTTACTTGTGTAAACTGCAGTGTTGCTAATCTGCTTTTATATATGAAGTAATTCTAATTTTAAGTGATTGGATGAAACTTAGTCCAGACCAAATAAGCTGTAAGCAGATACTAGACAGACACCAACTAGGATAGAAGCAGTATCACTAACAGGACAAACACAGAGATACAATTTGAACTATGAGACAACTTTAATACATTAGACAGAATACAACACAGCACAAAAAATTACAAAAATTCATTTGTCACAGGAAAAAAAATCACATGTCACTGACATTTTTCTTCTTCCAGTAATTTAGTTTTTCTTTCAGGGCCAGAATCTTTAAATTTTTTATCCTCAGCTCCTTTTGGTGCTCTGCCTTCATCATGAGTAATTGGGCCTCCAGTAGTTCCACTCTCTTCTTGCACACATTGTCATACTCTGTTCCCGAACCTGATGGCCTTAGTTTTGCAGGCATCCTGCGACGATGCCATGTATTTTTCGGCGTGCAAATGTTTTCATTGGGTTGATCTGGAGACTGTGAAACAGACTGCAGCTGGGTGACATCCACCAGAACATTATTTGGTGTCTCTTTACTTAGTATTACGACAGGTGTGTGGGAAGTGCTAGGTTGTGTGCACTCTGCTAACTCGACAACTGAAGCAGGTGGCGTGTTTGCACTGCACTGCACTGCTCTCCATGTTGACAACATCCACAATCATGCTAAACTGTGCATCGGCATCATATGCATTTGTTAACGGTTTCATTGAGGAACAAACAATTTCTAATAGTTTAGCCCGATCATGGATCTTGGTTTTTTGGGTAGGCTTCCCCCCACCTGTTTTATACACTTCCACCTTTTCTTCTGCAAGGTCTCTTCGAAGTCTTCTTTTCATGTTTTCATAACAGGTTTTCAGCCTGTTACAGGATCTTTTTGTCACACCTGAAATTAAATAAATGTAGTTTGTAGTAGCATAAATTAATTCTTATATTATTTACATTCATAAGTCCATTTGGCATTCGGAGGCTCTTAACTTATAACTGCAATAAAGATCTAAGACCTGTATATGGCTTTTGTTTACATATCAGTTCATTAAAAAGAAAATGGTAAAGGTATATATGAAGAATATAGCACAGGGCTAAGTGAGAAACGTATGTTCACAATTTTTAACATAAACGCTTCCGTTAGTCACATAATATTTAGTTAACAGTAGCACGGCATTGGATTTTAAATTTAAAACTAACAAAACAATTCCAACCGTAAATGTACATAGTCCTATCACGTCTTTCAGTGGTACGCCAATAACAGTTTCTCATTTCAAACTAAAAGCCAGTGTGTGCCATATCCTACGCTTACGATGAACCTAGAAAAGTTATTCATTTATGAGTAAACTTACTTTAAAAGCCAGTGTGTGCCATAGCCTACGCTTACGATGAACCTAGAAAAGTTATTCATTTATGAGTGAATTTACCAAGAGTAGAATTAAATTGCGCCTCCACATAGGACCACATTGCCTGATTTTCTTTTAAGCTGCAGCCGTCGGTTCTCTTATTTTCAAGAACGGATGCATTTGCACCCATCAGTTCTAGAAGTACTTCTATCTCGTACTTAGAGAAATTCGGTGTTGTTGTTTTATTCCCCATTATTCTCCAAAAAAAGAAACCAACAGATCAGAAATAGGTACCGAGGTACGTACACACACTTCTGCTTGTCGACGGAAAAAACAGCAAAGATAGAACGTGGCACCAGCGATTATCTGTGCAATTTCATGTTTACTAACATCTTTGCGTCGCCAGGGCACGTTCCATTGCAATGTAGAGAGTTTACCGCGGTCACATGCACAGTTGGCTGACGACGGTTTGCTGACCAGCGATTAACGTTGGTGCACTGCAGAAACATTTTAAACGCGATTTACTTTTAACCATGATCGCGGGACCTTGGTGATCGTGCTTTTTGACCGGGATTGGTGCACTCGGCCTTTAATGTGTTTACCGTTCTGGCGCGACCGGAACGAAGACTGCTGTCACCGAATAACTGCATTGTCCTTGTGATTCCGAGATGACTTGTGGACCATTCGCTACTGAATGTGACTGTATGCCACTGTATGGGCGGTGGTCTAGGCATGTTGTTTTCGTAGCTGGTCAATCGGCAAGGTTAGTGCCTTCAGCTGAATAGCAGAGGCGTGGCTGGTCAGTTGACGTCATAGAGCCCTGCTCGAAATTAGAGGGAACGGTCGATATCATGTTCTGAGACAGTGTGGGGGAATTTTGGATTCAACACTGAGTGCTGATTAGCTGTTTTCGATGATAGTAGGGAGCTGAGCAATGTTGGCTTTGCTGTTGCGTTGCGCGGGTGCAGGGCATTCAGGGTCTGATCTCTGTCAGAGTCGGACGGTCTTGCGATGCAGTCGCTGTTCTTCGGCAGAACTTAGAATTCTCGGAAAGCCTTCGGTGCCACGGGCTAAAACAGAGTTTCTGCACAGCAGAAGTCGGCGCCTACATCATCAGAACTCTGCCTACCGACGATCTGCTGCAGATTTCAGGACTGATACAGTATTTTGCGGCTTCGGCATTGTAGGACCTATCATTTTTTCCCTCAGCAGCACGCGCTCGCTTTGCTTCAAGTCCACCTTGCTTGTTTCTCCATGTGATACCATTTGAGCTCTCACTACTAATCGTAATACTGCAGTATAGTTGTGAGGGTAATATTTGATTCATTAGGGCATCCAGTCATTATCATCAGTCTATTGCATCACAGAGAGTGGGAGCACCTCGTTCTCGAGCCAACTCTTATTCTCATAATACGTGATAACTGGGTGTTGTGTGCTATTCTTAGGTTAGTTAGGTTTAAGTAGTTCTAAGTTCTAGGGGACTGATGACCATAGCTGTTAGGTCCCATAGTGCTCAGAGCCATTTGAACCATTTGAACCATTCTCATAATAGTTCAGTATACACTATCCTTTAACCTACTGTTAGTGGCGATAATCATGCTCCTTTATGTTTTGATGTATAATCAATCTCATTGTAATATTTATGAACCGTGCTGCGGTTCGCGTTGGTGCCATGAGTAGGTGTCTGCCAGACTGTATCGTTTAGTTATCACGGTTGTGTTGTTTGTCTTTTTCTTGAGCTCACTGGCGCCACTCGGTTTTGTAAGCGTTGCCTGTCCGCTAGTGGCAACAGCGGTGCTTATAGATATGTAGTTCCGCTGCCCTATCTTTGGGGCGACCTCGTGTGTCTTCCGTGTGGTGTGAGTGTGGAGTTAAGTTGGGGACGAGGAACAGTGATATCCGCACAGAGCGACAACAAACCGTGACCGCTGGCGGCGAGGATGGACTGCCAGATCGAAGGGCACTGGTCACGAGGTTGCACGACTTCGTGGAAACCAGATCCTGCATGTTTAATTTGAGCGCATTGCAATTCGCGTAAAGAAACCTCCACCATTGTGAAATCTCACGATTCTCCAGTGACTTGGGTTCGTGTTTCTGCTCATAGAGTTGCTGAGGCGAAAAGCAGAGAGTGGAGTACCTGTAAAAGGCGGATCTGATTAGCCTTCCTGAGCTTCTATGTACTATTTACTATTTTCAGCTTCTTAAATTGTTAAGTTTAACCAGCGGTATTTTTCTATCTTGTGGGCACTAAAAACCTAGTTACCTGCAATGGGGGGGTTAGCATATGTAACGGCAATTTCCTCGCCTTGCTGAAGCTGTCCGGTGAGGCGTGTAAGTTTGACAGCATCTTGATTGTAGGTTGGGTGGCGTTATTGCACCATAGGGTAGTCATTCCCTCTTGTTCCGGGCGCTCTAAGCACAGTATTCTGCGGGTGGAGCCCAGACCGCTGGTTCCTGCTTTGACGTAATTTTACTACTTGCATTTGTTTTGTTGGAAGTCAGGTAGCCTCACCAAGTTTCTCATTAGTCACTCGTTAGACTGCCACTGGTCCGAGTAACCATCTTGTGATTTGAATGCAACTCTTGGCTGCCTTTCCCTTCGTTCGCGAAAGTGCTTTGGGTGTGACCTACACAGAGGTTCGATTCCTGTAGCACCGTCTGTCACTAGCCCTTGTGCTTTATCTTATTATTGTATTATTAACTAACCTTCATTTGTCTCACCTGTTTAGTGATCTGTTGCTGTTTTTTTTAATGAAATTTTGCTATGCCATTCGCTGTTTGACAGTGTATTTTTAAGTGTATTTGTTAAGTTTTTTATAATTGCCATGTTGTAGTTAAAGGCCTTCACCCATGGTTGTGATTACTTGCCTTAAAATATTGATTGAGACCACATTGGCTTGTTTCCAAAATTATTTGCTGTCTCTATTTTATGTATTTGTTATATTTTAAATAATTGCCATTTTTCACATTAAAAGCCTTCAGTTGTGATTGTGGTTACGTGGCTTAAAAGTCTGATTGCGAACTCATTTCCTCGTTTTGAAAAATTATCTAATAAAATAAACGAGTGAAGCTGCAAAGCGAATCAGTAGTAATTGATTTGGACCCCGTCCACAATCGTAACCGAATCCTGCCTTCCTTAATTAGCGGGTTTCAATTAAATCCGCATATTATTTCGTAGATACATGCAGAATCCTATTTCTTCTTGTTTATTATGATAAAGATCTCTTTTTGTCTATGAGTAGATTACGATTTTTATTACGTTATTGAGAGTGTGTACTTATTTTACCAACTAGCAGGGTCCACCATCAGTTCTTTTCATTACCGCTGTGCGCATAATTAATTTGCTGAGAAGCTGTCAGTACTTGATCGATAACATTTTTTGATTAAAGAAAAACACAATAATTAACTTCTCATGGTTGGGATTCACAATCATATTATATTTCTTAAAAGACATCATAGGTGTCGTTGACTGTATAAAATATTTATAATTACGATTGCAATTTCAGCCTTAGGGCCATTTTCAAGTAACACTGCAGAAGTTACATTCTGTCAGAATATAAAACTATCTGACATAAGTAAATGTCGTCGTCAAGCGTGAGACTCTCAGAATCAAAAGGCTGCATTTTGACGACGACATTTACTCATGTCAGATAGTTTTACATTCTGACAGAATGTTACTTTTGCAGTGTTACTTAATGGCACTAAGGCCGAAATTACAATCGAAATAATAAATATTTTATACCGTCAAAGACGACTATGATGCGTTTTAAAAAAAAATACAATAATTAATTTTCATTGCTGTAATTACATTTCGCGGTAGAAATAATTTGTGGGGTGCATATAACAGCCATTGATTTTCTTCATTTACATAGTAATTTCATGTTGGTTTCTCGTGTGGGTTCTGTACCACATCCCATTCCGTTAAAACTGACAGCGTTGATTCAGCGTTGAAATTATTTTCGAGGGATTGTATTATCGACATTTGTGGGTTAAATTAAATATATTTTAGTAGGAGTAGATCAGTGCAATTTTTGTGTCGCGTGTTGTGCGGGGTTTCCGCTGATAAATTTTTGTTGTTGATGTTACATGAATGAATGTTCACTCGTAGCAGAGCGCGACTGGTGTCGAACGCATCTGTAATACACTGACTGCACACGATGGAGCAGGATCATGGTAGTTACAGAATGAGCAAGATGAAGAAATGTTGAGGTTTCCTACGGGATGGAAATGTGAAACACAGACGATAGACGCAAATCGCAGGCAGACCGAGAGCAGGAGTATATGAACGGTGAAATCAGTGAGTGCCCGTTGGACACTGTAGACAGGTAGTACACCCGTGGATATTTTGATAATTAAGTTCTGTTTCGCGAAACTGCCAAGTAACTACCAGCAAGGGCTTGTAGGAAAGTACTGATCGAATATTGAAATTTTCAAAAGCTTTCTGCGTAAGTTGGAGGTAATTTTTGAAAAAGAAGCAGCGCATGGTCGTAGGAAAGGGCAAAATCACTATTACAGTGGCGAGTTTCGTGGAGCACCGCACAATAACAACAACAGTGACAAGAGGAATGAGAATGATGGAATATCCGGGACGCAGGACTATCGGAGAAAAAATTATGGGCGGCAGAGTAACTTGCGGAGACAAAACGATACTCTCCAGTACAACACGAGCTGGAGGCGCAGAGATTCACATGAACAGCGGGATGAGTCAATCGAAATACGTGGTCCTAACCCGAGTTCCAATCACCGAAACAGAAATGTAGGGCGCTATTGAAACCAGGACCGTGAGGATTCGGCTAGCGGAAAATCCGCGCAAATACTCGGACAGAGCCGTGTACATAATATGTTGAAACACACTCCTGGAAATGGAAAAAAGAACACATTGACACCGGTGTGTCAGACCCACCATACTTGCTCCGGACACTGCCAGAGGGCTGTACAAGCAATGATGACACGCACGGCACAGCGGACACACCAGGAACCGCGGTGTTGGCCGTCGAATGGCGCTAGCTGCGCAGCATTTGTGCACCGCCGCCGTCAGTGTCAGCCAGTTTGCCATGGCATACGGAGCTCCATCGCAGTCTTTAACACTGGTAGCATGCCACGACAGCGTGGACGTGAACCGTATGTGCAGTTGACGGACTTTGAGCGAGGGCGTATAGTGGGCATGCGGGAGGCCGGGTGGACGTACCGCCGAATTGCTCAACACGTGGGGCGTGAGGTCTCCACAGTACATCGATGTTGTCGCCAGTGGTCGGCGGAAGGTGCACGTGCCCGTCGACCTGGGACCGGACCGCAGCGACGCACGGATGCACGCCAAGACCGTAGCATCCTACGCAGTGCCGTAGGGGACCGCACCGCCACTTCCCAGCAAATTAGGGACACTATTGCTCCTGGGGTATCGGTGAGGACCATTCGCAACCGTCTCCATGAAGCTGGGCTACGGTCCCGCACACCGTTAGGCCGTCTTCCGCTCACGCCCCAACATCGTGCAGCCCGCCTCCAGTGGTGTCCGACAGGCGTGAATGGAGGGACGAATGGAGACGTGTCGTCTTCAGCGATGAGAGTCGCTTCTGCCTTGGTGCCAATGATGGTCGTATGCGTGTTTGGCGCCGTGCAGGTGAGCGCCACAATCAGGACTGCATACGACCGAGGCACACAGGGCCAACACCCGGAATCATGGTGTGGGGAGCGATCTCCTACACTGGATGTACACCACTGGTGATCGTCGAGGGGACACTGAATAGTGCACGGTACATCCAAACCGTCATCGAACCCATCGTTCTACCATTCCTAGACCGGCAAGGGAACTTGCTGTTCCAACAGGACAATGCACGTCCGCATGTATCCCGTGCCACCCAACGTGCTCTGGAAGGTGTAAGTCAACTACCCTGGCCAGCAAGATCTCCGGATCTGTCCCCCATTGAGCATGTTTGGGACTGGATGAAGCGTCGTCTCACGCGGTCTGCACGTCCAGCACGAACGCTGGTCCAACTGAGGCGCCAGGTGGAAATGGCATGGCAAGCCGTTCCACAGGACTACATCCAGCATCTCTACGATCGTCTCCATGGGAGAATAGCAGCCTGCATTGCTGCGAAAGGTGGATATACACTGTACTAGTGCCGACATTGTGCATGCTCTGTTGCCTGTGTCTATGTGCCTGTGGTTCTGTCAGTGTGATCATGTGATGTATCTGACCCCAGGAATGTGTCAATAAAGTTTCCCCTTCCTGGGACAATGAATTCACGGTGTTCTTATTTCAATTTCCAGGAGTGTATAAGGAGCGCGAGAATGTAGTTTTTGTGTAGGGAAAAAAACTGTTGTTGAAATCTTGTTGGCTTTCGAATAAACAAAAACAGAAACGCCAAAAAAATTTTTATCAGTATACAAGTGCCCCTAGAGGTTTAAAAGAATCGCCCACCAGAACATGTACGAACCGTAGACACTGAAAGGCAAGAAATCCATTGGTATCCGCCACATATCCCACATCATGCCGTTATGGAGTAAGCCTTGTGTGTAATATAAAAGGGAAAAATTTGTAGAAGAAACTGGGTTAGAAAACATCTTTCTGTTGTGCACATATTAGACATTAAGTTTGGTAATTTGTTTTTATTTATATTATTTAACATACACATGTGTAAGTTGTAGGGGCTACGAAGGGACATATGATGTTACCCGATACTGGTTAACTCTGAATGCGAAGTCTGGGTCTAACTCACTTCTACGGACTTTCAGTTACATGGGGGAGCCAACACTCTGACTTGATCTCCATGTGTTTTTTGTCTTTACACCATACTGATTACTGTGTCTTCGTTGAGGAAGAGCTACTGGATGCATATCGACAGAGTTCTGATCACGCCTAACAGCGTTGCCCTATTTGTTTGTTTTCTCGTTATTTGTCACTGGCGTTACGGGAACACAATTTCAGTGTTGCACCTATTTTCAGTGAGGCTTTTTTTCGGTGCCGTGTTGGACACGCCCCACGGCGTTGCACCATACTCTTAGGGTTTGCAAGTGGATGTACAGGGTGTTTCAAAAATGACCGGTATATTTGAAACGGCAATAAAAACTAAACGAGCAGCGATAGAAATACACCGTTTGTTGCAATATGCTTGGGACAACAGTACATTTTCAGGCAGACAAACTTTCGAAATTACAGTAGTTACGATTTTCAACAACAGATGGCGATGCGGTCTGGGAAACTCTATAGTACGATATTTTCGACATATCCACCATGCGTAGCAATAATATGGCGTAGTCTCTGAATGAAATTACCCGAAACCTTTGACAACGTGTCTGGCGGAATGGCTTCACATGCAGATGAGATGTACTGCTTCAGCTGTTCAATTGTTTCTGGATTCTGGCGGTACACCTGGTCTTTCAAGTGTCCCCACAGAAAGAAGACACAGGGGTTCATGTCTGTCGAATAGGGAGGCCAATCCACGCCACCTCCTGTATGTTTCGGATAGCCCAAAGCAATCACACGATTATCGAAATATTCATTCAGGAAATTAAAGACGTCGGCCGTGCGATGTAGCCGGGCACCATCTTGCATAAACCACGAGGTGTTCGCAGTGTCGTCTAAGGCAGTTTGTACCGCCACAAATTCACGAAGAATGTCCAGATACGTGATGCAGTAATCGTTTCGGATCTGAAAAATGGGCCAATGGTTCCTTTGGAAGAAATGGCGGTCCAGACCAGTACATTTTGAGGATGCAGGGACGATGGGACTGCAACATGGGGCTTTTCGGTTCCCCATATGCGCCAGTTCTGTTTATTGACGAAGCCGTCCAGGTAAAAATAAGCTTCGTCAGTAAACCAAATGCTGCCCACATGCATATCGCCGTCATCAATCCTGTGCACTATATCGTTAGCGAATGTCTCTCGTGCAGCAATGGTAGCGGCGCTGAGGGGTTGCCGCGTTTGAATTTTGTATGGATAGAGGTGTAAACTCTGGCGCATGAGACGATACGTGGACGTTGGCGTCATTTAGACCGCAGTTGCAACACGGCGAACGGAAACCCGAGGCCGCTGTTGGATCACCTGCTGCACTAGCTGCGCGTTGCCCTCTGTGGTTGCCGTATGCGGTCGCCCTACCTTTGCAGCACGTTCATCCGTCACGTTCCCAGTCCGTTGAAATTTTTCAAACAGATCCTTTATTGTATCGCTTTTCGGTCCTTTGGTTACATTAAACCTCCGTTGAAAACTTCGTCTTGTTGCAACAACACTGTGTTCTAGGCGGTGGAATTCCAACACCAGAAAAATCCTCTGTTCTAAGGAATAAACCATGTTGTCTACAGCACACTTGCACGTTGTGAACAGCACACGCTTACAGCAGAAAGACGACGTACAGAATGGCGCACACACAGACTGCGTTGTCTTCTATATCTTTCACATCACTTGCAGCGCCATCTGTTGTTGAAAATTGTAACTACTGTAATTTCGAAAGTTTGTCCGCCTGAAAATGTACTGTTGTCCCAAGCATATTGCAACAAACGGTGTATTTCTATCGCTGCTCGTTTAGTTTTTATTGCCGTTTCAAATATACCGGTCATTTTTGAAACACCCTGTACGAAGGTGGCCATTGCGCCCGCCCATGCCGCTGCTGCTGGAAGTAACCTTTCTGGAGTGTGGCGAGTTTCTCGTACGATGACACGTCACGTCTCTCAACGTGTGCGGTAGTCGGGATTTATTGAATTAGCGGTGTAAAGCAGAAGGTATGGAATTCCTCAAGAAATCCGGTGATTGGTGTCTTGGTGTCAGACCTAGCATATAAGAGATGCCCGAAAGGATGACATTTAGAAGAACTTGTTTACAGAGGTAGAGTGTTTGAATTGCAACTTGCGATGTCTGCCATGTCTTTTTGTGTACATTTTCCACCGTAAGTTTCAGTACATCCAGTTCCATCTCAGATGAGTAGCGACCAACTCAGCGTATCGGCCACACCACAGACAGCGACATCCATCGAGTTGTCTCGGCGGGCAGGGCGGGGGAGTATATATGGTAAACGGGTGTAGCCGATAACTTACATATAGTAGTTTTATTAATTTTAGCTAATTTTATCTCGTCTAACATGTGTTCATTTCATATTTGTCTGCGGCCGCCATGTCATGAGCAGTTTCAGGGATCCATCGAGGCCTCTGAAGTCAGAGACGGCGAGGGACGTTCATTGGCGCCTGTAGATACTGTAGTTCGCGAATTTGAATTGTCATCCGTATTTGTGAACATCCCCCAGTGATGGGTGGCCTATAGTTGGGATTACATATAGTAGTTTAGGGTTCTGGGTAGCGTTCTTCACCATTTCTCAATTTCAATTAATCAATAATTACACACACACACACACTAGTATTAACAATGGGCCATAAGTTAAGACATCCTTCTTTACAATTAATATTAATTATAAAGTCTCTCAGAAGAATATAAGTCATTTGATACTGAATTAATGTAACAGTTCCATTCATGTAATTATTCATGTCTATTATTTTTTTATTGAATGTACAAAATACTATCTGAGACGATTATAAAGAAATCATAGTGCTTCATTTGTAAAAAGTTTTAGGGAGGCACGCTTTATCAAGGGATTTAAGTATTGTGTAGGTACTGGAAGCACCGACTGCTGGACGAGAACTGACGCTAGAAGGTGGTCGGTGTGGAGTAAATCGGTCAGAGCGGCAGGGAAAAGCCTGAGGGGGGCAGCTGTCAGTCACGACACTTGCCCCCCTCTAGCCGATGGCTCAGAGGTGCGTGCCGCCTACCTTCTCAGCACAGTGAAAGTAAGGCGGCGGCTCACATTTCGGACAGCTCTGGGTCGGCTGAGGAGGGACACCACCCTCGGAATCCCACCGGGACAGGGGAACCCGTTAGCAGCCGAGGAGACAGCACGGCGTCGCTCAGCGGTGACACAGAAATAGGGATTCCACTGCAGAAGAGGTGCCGGACAACGAAGGCGTGCTCTAATAATAGCGGCATGAAGCGTCGGAGAAAAGATCTCTTGAGCCACACTTATGACGGACACCATTCACAGTTCCTGCACGAGTTAACACAGATGCCCAAAGCAGTTCAGTGCTGGCTGTTGCTGGACTGCAGTTTGTCATGATTATCTCCTCTCCTACAGAGAGCATTTCCGACCAATCAGCCACGTTGACATATCTGTTATCCTAGTTTCAACCTGCATCAGATGACTCCACGAGTGTTGGAGCCACTCTAAGAGTGTATTGCAATGTTTTGGTCCAGGTCAGGCCAAGTGTTACTGTCTTTGACCAGCCAACTATCTGTCCTATGGATCTGTCCTGAATCTAGCAGTCCTCAATGACAATCACAGCCTATACATGTGCTTGCCACCATATCACACAGTACTGCAAATCAGCAATAGGCTGTCACACCATACGACCTTCCTGCTGACTGTCACACCTCTACAAAGTGGGGACGATGACTGGAGATACATCCGGATGTCATAGCTGGTTCCGAGAAATATTAGATTGGTGGCCCAGACCACTAGTCGCACTCCTCCCAGCAGGGGCCCCTTTCTCCACGCCAGGAACAACCACCCCGCTACACAGACGAGTGTGGCAATGTCCGTGTGTTGAGTGATTCGTTGGGTAATGTTAGCGTCTAAAGGATGTTACGGTCAACTGTTTTTTGCTGCTCAGACATCTGCGTGAGCACAGTAAGATTCATGCCTTTAGTGGAAACATTGCTTTTTTTTCCTCCTAAACTTTATTTCGGAGACTAGAAACTGGTTACACAATGTCAACTAAATGTACAAAATTTTGTTTCACAGCTTCCAGTCTTCTTCTTTTTATATACATGTTCATGTTAAAGATATCCAAGTTCCCTATGATCATGTCAGTTTGGAAAAAAAAATTCTGTGTTTTTTTTATTTTTTGAACACTTGTAACGTTGTTGGTTTAATTTGTGGTGTAAGCGGTGCCGATAGCCAATATAAGCGGTTTAAAAGCTGTGAGCTGTCTGGGGAAGTTAACTTTGCATTACTGCGCAACTGTTCCACCAGGTATCCAGTCTAGCTTACCAAATTCCCAACCAGACTAACATTAATTATAATCTTTTAATAGTCATACGACAACCGGTGATATGTATATAAAAAAGAGAATTAAAATAAAAAGAAATAAATCAGTTTGTATTTGGATATTTATTTTAACATTGATCATTGAAATTTCAGCATATTAAACTCGATTCGTAACTAAGCTGGTGCCTTATTTAGGATTGTGAAAATGTGAGTTTGTAATCTTATAGAACACATCAAATTGGGAGCCAAGATTGGGAGACTACATACAACACTGCATTCATAAAATAACACACGAAGAACGTTGAAACATATCCAAGAGGAAATCAACCACAACCAACCGATTCCATTTTCACCCAACGAAGTTACGTTCGTAGCGCAATCCTGTCCATCATGAAATTACCACACACTGGTATACTAAATTCATACTAACTCTCTGTGAAATCTTCCCGAAAAGAATAGCTGAGGGCTACTTTGATGCTTACACCACATGCTTCATGTGGTCAACTTGGTTTACATAAAGATTCTAACTCCACAATAATTTTGATAATTAAAATAAATTACATCGAAACGCAATTTACAAAAGAAAAACCACGAACTGGTTACTATCGTCTTACTATTAACCTGATGGGTCAAACTATTGTATAAGCACGTGGTACTGGTCTCACAAAGTACACCCCACGTGGGTTGAACGTAAAGAAAAGTTGCTATATTGAAAAATATTGTCAAGACGAGACGTTATAATCTCACGCACATTAGCATTAAAGATTGATGATCTTAGTTAGAGTTACTGATCAACATGTGGTTCCACTTTACTCACAAAGTAGTGACAAAGCAACTACCGGAATATATTCTGAACTGTACAGTCGAATCACACTGCGTTGCAATTTAAGATAACGTTAGATATTTTGGAGCTAAACCTGAAATAAAGGTGATTAAATTTTCAGTTAGGCTGGACTTAAGAAATCCATTGTCCTAAGGACTTAACAGACACGCACTTAGCCGGAGATCTTACCACTTCAGACGCTCGCCACGGACAGACTGACCTGGACCCTTCCTGAATGTGGCTCACAAATATAAACGGAAGTAGCCAGAGGGGCAGCCATCTATACCAACATGACAATGGACGGACAGCACCATACTAAGGATAGAAACCTCTTTGCTTTTAGAAAGCGTAGCTACCTGCTCCGACGTTGGTCCTACTGTTCTCTAGCAGACAGGCTTGTCTGCTAACCTCAAGCATGCAACTAAAATACATTTGCTCATTCATCCTCTCACACAGAAGGGAAGGGGGATGACGGTATCTTATCGTATGCAATATATAAAAGAAAGCGGTTGTAGGTTCCGTCTGAGACTGTGTGACATGAATTACATATAAACTGTGTTTTAAAGTGTAGTAGTGTGACAGATCGTTCTTGTTTATGTGTAAAAGTAACACATTGCACTGTTCAGTCTCCTCCCAGATAGTCAGAAACACCACAGTAAATTTAGAAGAGGAATTTATGCCGTAAATGACAACAGATTTAAGAAATTAGCATGAAAGGAATCCAACAGAGACCTTTCATAACCCCAACGCTACAGGAAAAGGCTGTGCATGGAATTTTCTGGCCATGCTAGGACATTCCCAAGCAGGCTTCTCACACCCTACTTAAACCAAAAGTCAAAAGAAAAGGCAAATGGTCACCAGCTACTTGCTAAAACACAATAATTTCAACAAATCTTTAAAATCTACGAATTTCAAGCAGAAAAAGAACACAATCTGTGACACCCATTTAAAAGATAGTGTAGATCTAATTCGGTCAGCAAGTAAAATCAATGGTTCCTGTGTCATTAATATGAAAACAATTCCTGGTTGTTACCCTTATGGAGTTCATCAGTATTTGCTCATTGCAAGAGCCAACTGATCACAGGAAAATTTATGACTGTTTATTAACAAGCAATATTTATGAAAATAGCAAAGGTGGCACAGCAATTAAAAAAGAACATGAAATTAACATCAGTATTATAACGCAGAACATTACAATGCACAATCCGCTAAAGCAAAACAATGATAAGAGAAAAAACATGTTTTACAAAGTGGTTATCGCCAAAAATTCTATATCTTATAAAACTAATAATTTGTAGAATTAAAATAACTTCGTGGCACTAATTTAATCACTCTACTATATTTCAGTTAGTTAGCAAACAATGATCACTGTGTCATTATACTGAAACTACAATTAATTATGTGATGTTACCCTTATGGGGTTCCTCAGTATAAATATGCCGCATGCAAAGGCTAATCGATCACAGTCCAATGAGAATGAAAAGCTATCTGACTGATAAACGAAGCAATGCCACAGCAACGGATTTACGAAACAAAATATCACAAATCTAATACATCACACAAAAACAAACACTGATAAATAAAACAGCTCTGAAAGTACAATAGTCAACGTCTAAAAAAACCGATAAATAAAACATCTGCAAAACACAAGAGTCAAAGTCTAAAAAAAAGAAGAATAAATTGAACACCTGCAAAATACAAGAGCCAGTCTAATAAACACCAATAAATCGAACCCCTCAAAACACACGAGTCAAAGTTTCTGTGACAGGAACACACGTATATGCACTGGACTAAGAACCGTATAAACACTGTTCACTGACACACTCAGTACTTCCACTGTTCCGAGGCACAATATAAGGGCGGGCGAGGGGGGGGTTTCGTCGCTGCAGCTGTCAGTAGGGATTTTTGTCCATCTGTTGCGTGCAAACCCACCGTCTCTGCCCTCTCATGAAGTTTCTCTGCCGGCCGTGGTGGCCAAGCGGTTAAAGGCGGTACAGTCTGGAACCGCGCGGCCGCTACGGTCTCAGGTTCGAATCCTTCCTCGGGCATGGATGTGTGTGATGTTCTTAGGTTAGTTAGGTTTAAGTAGTTCTAAGTTCTAGGGGACTGAGGACCTTAGAAGTTGAGTCCTATAGTGCTCAGAGCCATTTGAACCATTTTTGAAGTTTCTCTTGGTGGCCCATGTCACGTACATCTCGATTTGGTTCCATGTTTGTGTTGTCAAGTTCGTGCAGTATCCTCGTTTGACACGTCAGGTTGATATTCCTGGGCAAGGATGACACTTAATGGCTCTTCTTTGTGCCACCCTTAGCTACCAGAGAACATCGAACTATGATTTACTGTCGCTTGACAGTGGGCATCCACCAGGAAATGTTGACAGGCATAGTTGAAGTCTGCCAATTTCTCTGGACAGTATGTGTCAAAAGGCTCCAAGTCCCTTTCTCCCCTGTCTTCTGTCGTTTCACCGTGGCCGTCTCGTCACGGTCGCGTGCGTGTGGTGCGTTGCCAGCAGATGGATTTCCGCGCGGTGGACCGTTCGCCCATCTCAGGTCATCGCCTCCAGGAAGGGTCGCACGGGGTGGCCGCCCATTAGCTCCAGGTGCAAGGGAAAGTGTTTGTCGCGTGCCCTTCTTTTGTTGTCGACCACGCTCTCGAAGTGGCCCGGTTGACAGCGTGTCCTGCTGGGAAACCCGCCAGTTTACAACTAGCCCTCCTCCTCGCTGCTCCCGCTTTCTCGTAAGAGTTTAGCTGGTTCGCTTTCATATTCTCAACTGCATTCACAGAAATTGTTCATCATAGTTATGTGATTACAAAATGTCATACATATTACCACTTAGTATTGTCTTTCACAATTTTTAAGAACGAAAGTGAGACTTAATTTTCTTTTAAATAGAAAAGTTACATGAATCGACAATATAAAAATAAAAGTTAAATGACTTGACAATATAAAAAAAGTGAAATGACTTGACAGTATAAAAATAAAAATTAAATGAACTGACAATATAATATTTAAATCCACATCACTAATGTGGTTCACTTACGTTTTAATAAATCAAATGCTACTTATTAATTCACTAAAATGAATAGGATTATGCCTTGTGCAAGTATAGGTCAGGACAGCATAGGGTTCACATGTTATTTACACACACACACATGCACGCCAGTTGTCTATTCTACAAACTAACTACCCATAAACATGCATTACTCTAAATTTTACTTCAATCCACTACTAGTTAAGCCAACAAGCTACTTCAATGCTACTTCAACCCCATGTTTATACCACTACAACATTGTTCTAATTCGTCCTCTTCTTGACGCTCGCGGCATACGTCTTGTCACATGATAAACATGGAGAAACGTTCCTTAAACATACATAGTAAAAAGAACAGTGGTTATTTACACGCCAAAACATTTATACCAGTTGACACACCTGATAAGAGACTCGCAATTATACATTTATCATACTCATATGTTTACACATAAAACAGTAAGAAAAAAATGGTTCAAATGGCTCTGAGCACTATGGGACTTAACTACTGTGGTCATCAGTCCCCTAGAACTTAGAACTACTTAAACCTAACTAACCTAAGGACATCACACACATCCATGCCCGAGGCAGGATTCGCACCTGCAACCATAGTAGTCGCGCGGTTCCGGACTGAGCGCCTTAACCGCGAGACCACCATGGCCGGCAAAACAGTAAGAAAATTTCATCTAAAATTACGTTATCACAAGAATTAATCACACAGATGACTCTGAGAAGGGTAAAAATTTATAATACAGGTTATATTACATTTTCTTACCCATTTTGCTGCGATTTCGTTCCTTCTTTAAGTTATCTTTCGCTTCCAAATCAGTTATTTCGCCTGTGGTGGTTATTCTGGATTCATTTCTCATGAATGGCAAAATTGTGGTCTCCTCTATTCTGTAAAACAGTTTCATCTTAATATATTGAACTTACAACAGACACAAAAGATCCGAATCCTCCTGTAGTTTAAATGACAAATGTTTTGCTGCATCCTTATTACCTTAAACCAAGCTTTTCTTCAGTCCCATAATCAAAATTATTTAATCTTCCTCTACCTTCAAGAGGGAAATTTCTTCAGTACAAATCATATAGGCTGCAGTGCATCCCGTACCAGCGAAAACAGTAAGCCGTAATGGTCACAGCATCAGCAAAACACATAAACGTCACTTTTCTGGGACAAGTATTAACGCAGAATAATTTTTTCAGGCTCTGGCTCAACATCAATCAAGACTACAAAAAGGATCCATGTTTCCGTTCCATTCTCCATTTGCTGAAAAAGTGCTCGTATTTGACTACCACAATAATATTTCAGGGCGACGTATATAACACAAACCACAACTCTTCTTCCACCTTGAAGGGAATCAAATCCACAGACAGCACTTTACGTACTCAGCTATAAAGAACAAAAAAGAGATATATCATCAATATTAACATATCATCGCATATTGGGAAGCCAATGGTTAAACAAGCGTATTATCGCATCCTGTTTTCAAGATTCTAAACTTACTCATTCCTTTCTCAGAGTTCTCCTATCTTAAAATATTCATACAGCACGCATACTATAGTAAGAGATCCTCATTTATACTGACAGATATAGAATAGTAATAGATAGATAGTAGCACTGAAAGCAGAAAATCGGAAACAAGGCTACTAATAGCAGGGGACCTGGGTTTGCCAGACCCCGAACACCCACAGATCGGATATTCCCCTGAGTTTTGCATTAATTCAACACAGATCTTGCTTCTCTCAGGAGCGACTCTTTTAAATTTACACAAAAAAACATAAACAATATTTCACTCGTTCACAAAGAAACCTTTTATCTTCACATTTGAACCAACCTAAATCCTAATTGCACAAGGAAAGAAAAAATATTAAAAACATCACTTCAATCAATCACATAGAAACATCTTTATTATTATTTTTACCAACATATTATTCAAAATGCATTTATCACAAATGTAAACTAATCAATTGTTTCTGTTCACCGTCCTCTCTACTCCTCACTGTCCTTTCTACTCAATGTATGGTTTTACGTTTGATACATGGTGTAGCCCTTTTGATATCTTCGATGGAAGAGTTTCAACTTCTATGGCGTTTTCATGGAGAAACTTCCTTATCCGATACGGGCCGTTAGATTAAAAAATTTCTTGCAGACACATGACCGTTTCTTTGAAAGATTGTGTGACCAGATAAGATCTTTTTGTCATACATGAAACACTGTTTTTCTCACGTTTTTCTTATACGCCTAGACCCTGGCTTCTGCTGCACGATTGATGTTGCGTAAAGCTAAGTCAACAATTGCGTTCCGGCGTAGTCTCGGCTCTAGTGGCCAAGGCACCACCTCTTTGATTTTGCTCGGGGCCTCCTTGTTTTTTAGCACAGTGATTGGCGGAAGCTTTGTAGACGTATTAGGCAACTCATTAATTATGTTCTGAAATCCTTTTAGGTGTATGTCTCACGATCGGTGATCACGACTGCAGTACAACCTACGTAATTTTCCTAATTCACGCATAATACGCTCACTGGGGTTCGAGCTGGGGTGAAATAGAGATATATAAATAGGTTTAATTCTTCTTCTTCGAAGCATCCGCTGCCAGTATTGCGATCTAAATTGTGGTCCATCATCCGAGATAACCCTTTTCACGCTCCCAACTTCATGCAGAAACTGCTTTGCAAATGCAGTTGCCACTGCCCTTCCTGTGGCTCGCTTCAACGGAGTCAGACACACAAACTTGGAGGTTAGCTCCACCGCTACGAAAACATATGCAAAACATGCTTTAGATCGTGTTAGTGGCCCAAATAGATCCACGACCGCGAGGTCACAAAGTTTGCTTGGTATTATCGGATGCAATGATGCAGCATAAGTCACTGTGGCCGCCTTTGCTCGCTGACAAGGTCCGCACACTCTAAGTACACCACGAATACGCCGTAGCATGTTATTAAAATAGCATGTCTCTTTCAGTTTTTCCCAACATTTCTGTGCTCCGATGTGACCATAACTCAAATGTATGTACCATATAATTTTGTTTACGAGTTCCTCCGGAAGCACCAACACCCATCTGGATTCGACCGGGGCTCGTTTCTTGAACAGTATTCTATTGCGCACTAAGTAGTACTGGCGTATTCCTACATTATCCTTCTCCTCCCACTTCTTCTTTATATCTTTCAATACTGCGTCCTTATCCTGTTCGTCCGCTATACTCCCCAAAGAGGTGGTAACAAAATTCTCGAACGCTACACTCTGTAAGTATAGGATGTTAAAACTATTTTCACCGAGTTCCCCTTCTTCTGTGTGAACTAAACCTATAGGAATGCGCGATAAAGCGTCAGCAATTACATTTTTCTGTCCAGGAATGTATTCTACAGTGAAATTATATTCCTGTAGGTATAGTGCCCAGCGTCCTAGTCTCCCATGCGTGATTTTTGTGCTCATAAGGAATTGGAGTGCACGATGGTCAGTGTACACCCTGGTGGTCCTCCCAAATAAGATATACCTAAATTTTCAGAATGCCCAAACTATCGCGAGTGCTTCGAGTTCCGTCACGGAACAATTTTTTTCACATCGAGAGAGCACCCTGCTCCCAAACGAGATTGTTTTCCAAGTTGTAGTATCATCATTTCCTTCCGTTTGAAACAGTACCGCACCTAATCCTGACAAGGAACTGTCCGTCATTAAATCGAATTCTTGTGTCAGGTCGGGATGCACGAGGATGGGAGCCTCTACCAAAGCCTTTTTCAATTTACAAAATTCATCCTGTGCCTCTTGATCCCAGAACCACAAAGCGTTCTTCCTTGTTAGTCCACATAGACGGGGTGTACCAAGTACACTAAAATTTATAAATCGCTTATAAAAATTACACAGGCCTAAGAATGCTCGCAACTGTTTTTTATTTGTCGGCATTGCACACTCCGCTATCGCCGCAATTTTCTCCGGGTCAAGTTGTATACCATTTGCTGAGACAATATGGCCTAAGAATTTTATGTTCTCTCGTCCGAACTGTGACTTATCTAAGTTGACTGTTACACCTGCCTTCTCAAAAACATCCAGTAGTCTGTTCAGAACGTCATTATGGTCCTCCCACATCTTTTCCGCAATTAATATGTCATCCACGTAAATTGTCACTCGCTGTTTCAAATCATCAGGTAAAATGCTATTTAATTCCCTTATAAAAGCAGCTGATGAGACGTTTAGTCCGAACGGGAGACGCCGGTATTGGAAACAATTTCCGTAACACAGGAACGCTGTATATGATCTGCAAGATGGGTGTAGCACGATTTGCCCAAAACTCGAACGGAGGTCGACAGATGATAGTACCTTTACCCCGTGGAAACGTTGTCAGAGTTCCTCAAGGCTCTCAGGCCTGTCCGTTTCCGACATAATAATTGTGTTTATCTGTCTCGAGTGTGGCACCAAATGAACTGAGTTGTCGCGTTTTGGTACGACAAGCAAGGGTGAGTTGTACGAGCTTACTGCCCGCTCAATTATTCCTTGTTCTAACATCTTGTTTATTTCCTTCTCCACCTGGGCTTTATACGCTACGGGAATAGGGTATGGTCTAACAGAAAACTTCTGATGGTCACGTACTCTGAATTGGTAAGTTAAACCCTTAATCGCCCCTGGAGTCTCAGAAAATACCCGTTCATGATTCCTAAGTAGGCAATACAATTTCTCCTTTTTCCTGTCTGTGGTTCTGACACCCGCGATGCTCTTTCTCAATGCATCAGCAAAAACATCTTTCCCCTGCTCACCAGACGTAGAGCACGACTCACTTACATAGTTCACGAGTAGCTCCAGTCTGGGTTGCGACTCGGTTTGACTTGAAATATTAGGCAACTAATTTCTGACTCGGCACGTAATACGCATTCATCAAATACTAAATTAATTGGCTGATCCCCAACTTGAACTGTCATTACTCCTCCACCCATGTCAATTACAGCATGGTGGGCATTCATGAAGTCATTTCCTAAAATCATTGCCACATTCAGCATTGGGAGCACAAAGAAGTTGTACTCAAACTCTCTTCCCTGGCAGGGAAAATTAAGCCGAGTCTGCCTTCGGATTTCTACGCTCTTACCGTAGATTGCGCCCTTCACCTTTATTCCTCGCACTTGAAAAACGGGCCAAGTCCCAGTCCCTTCGCATTTTTGAAATGCTGCCTCGCTCACTATCGAGAAAGGGCTTCCAGTGTCAATGACACACTTAAAACATATTTTGTTCACTGCAACTGTCACGACTGCACTTATTCCCGAAATTTTAGCACTCGTAGTTTCTTGCAACAAATCCTCTCTAATATCTTCTCTCTCTATACACCGTATGCACTCCTTTGCCATGTCGTTCATTTGTTCCGATTGGGCGCCTTCTGCGCTGATCGTTTGTCATTGCCGGTTTTGTTCATTTCCATTTGCTGGATTATGTCTAGGGTTAGGCTGCCGAATTTCAACATCATGAGGTGCTCCGCCTATAGTCCTATTCCCACCGTGTTCACTGTAGTATTGATTCTGGTTGCCGTAACTGTTGCGTTCACGATGCTGTCCACGTCCACGATCATATCCGTTGTTCCACCTGTGTTCGCGACTGTTACCCCAGTTTCTATACGTCCGGTCCCGATTATTGTTCCGTTCGCGTCGCGACGACCCGTCACGCCGTTGATTAGTACTACGGCCACGACTGCGATCGTGCTGTTTCGCCCCGTAATAACTTTGTGCCTGATTAGGCGGGCATTCTGCTGTATTATATTCCAACTCTAGGAGAATTGTCTTAAACGTTTCCTCGTCCTCTTTGCATCGTCCCGCAAGAATTACGTGGCGCAAGTGCATCGGCAATTTGGTGATACATATCCTAATTAGTTCCGCAGGCCCGTATGGGTCGTATAGAAATTGATTTGCCTGCAGCATGTGGTCGAATAGGCGTGCTGGGCTGCCGAAACCAGACTGGTTCAAATTTAGCAGCATAATTATGCCATGCTTGACCCTATCTTGTGCCGCTTCCAACCAATATGCGGACAGAAAGGCTTGTCGAAACTCCCGAGTGGAGTTACAGTGACGCGCTGCCGACCACATGCGAATCGCCGGTTCGCCTTCCAAATAGCCACACATATATTCTATCTTATGTGAACTTGCCCAGTCGGGGGGGAGACAGAACTCAAATTGCTCGAGCCATGCTCGTGGATGTATTCCTTTTTGCGAATTTCGGAATATCTCAAACTTTCTCACCGTAAGGAAATGTTTGAAATCAAATCCCCGCATTTCCTCCCGGCCAGGCCCTTGAATGTTTCTATTTTTTTCATGTCTGCCCCTCAAAATACATTCTTCCCTGTCGTCAAAATCTCCCTCGTGTCCGGAGTCCCTCTCTGCACTGTTCGTACGGCTATTTTTAGTGCTATTGGCGAGTTCGTAATCACACGCCTTGCGGTTTTCCAGATGCGCCACGCGTTCTTGTAGTTCGCCTGTTACAGCTTTGTGCCGCCTGTTCACTTCGAACTGTCCCTTCTAAAATCTAAGAAGCGAACGCACTTCTTCGGTCTCCGCAGCCGCTACCGGTGTAGTATTGTTCTCGCTTTCCGTCACCTTCATCGTGCCTACAATGTCCGCTAATGCCGCAATCTTATGTATTTGTCTCTTGTCCTCCGCCCCAGTCTGCTTCAATTGTTCTACTTGCTGTTCCATTGCGTGAATCGCTTGACTGTTGTCCGCTACTGTGTTGCTAACGGACGTGGGACAATGCGTTTCCGCCTCTTGGACCCTCGAGAGTACCTGCTGGTGTTCTCTTTGGCATTCTTCTCTCAGCGCTTGGAAATTCCTAAGTAGCTGTTCTTCGCCTTCTTTAGATTCCGCATCGTGACTCCGCTTGCCCTGTTCTAAGGCTTGCACACGGTCATCGATTTGTTCAAATGTATGGCCTAATTCTTTCATAATATCACTTTTTATTTCACTTGCCAGATTGTTTATTCTTTGTGAGATATCATCGGACACTCTCAGCATCGACTTGTCGACTTTATTTGTCTGCTGGATTAGCTTTTCGTCTATTCGTTCGCCTAGCTCGTGGATCGATTTTTCAGATTTCTGCGTCATTTGTTCGCCTAGCTCGCGGATCGATTTTTCAGATTTCTGCGTCATTTGCTCGCCTAGCTCGCGGATCGATTTTTCAGATTTCTACGTCATTTGTTCGCCTACCTCTCGGATCGATTTTTGGGATGATTGTTTTTGTTCTCGGAACGATTTTTCTGATTTCTCTGCGTTTTCTTTATTTTGTTGCAATAAGTCTTTCATGAGTTCTGCCAAATCAATTTGGTTAGTTGGAGGAAAACTAATTTCTGGCTCTGATGTAAGCCCGTTCGTCCGATTTTGCATTTCCTCTTAAGTACTCCCCAATGCATTTTCGGAAGCGTCTGACGCGTTAATATTTGAAATCAAATTACCCCCTTGGTCCATGTTGCTTAAGTTGTTGGACCGCCTACTTTTAGCTTGGTAACGTGTCTGCATTACTTCAATTTATACCCGGTACGCAACACACTAATCAGATTAAATGCATCCCCCAAAATTTACGACAGTCACACGAAAGGTACCCAACCTAGTACGCACTTTTTCACACGCAAAACAAATTAATATCTTTGATCGAAGTAAGTACAATTTACAAGCGAGAAAAAAAAACACATACATATAAAACACACAAATATAGAAAACAAAACAAGACAAACAACACAACGCCACTCAACAATGCCGTGAACCTTTTGAAAGTCTGCTCAGAAACAACGCAGAAGTTGTTTGAGCGTTGCAGGGGAAAAAAATTAAGATTATACAATTCTCGCAATCTAACGTTCAGAGATTCCAGAATCTAGCGGAATCACAGAACAGGGTCGCCATGTGTAACGTTGTTGGATTAATTTGTGGTGTAAGCGGTGCTGATAGCCAATAAAAGCGGTTTAAAAGCTGTGAGCTGTCTGGGGAAGTTAACCTTGCAATACTGCGCAACTTTTCCACCAGGTATCCAGTCTAGCTTACCAAATTCCCAACCAGACTAACATTAATTTTAATCCTTTAATAGTCATATGACAACCGGTGATATGTATATAAATAAGAGAATTTAAATAAAAAGAAATAAATCATTTTATATTTGGAGATTTGTTTTAACATTGATCATTGAAATTTCAGCATATTAAACTCGATTCGTAACTAAGCTGGTGCCTTATTTAGGATTGTGAAAATGTGAGTTTGTAATCTTATGGAACACATCAAATTGGGAGCCAAGATTGGGAGACTACATACAACACTGCATTCATAAAATAACACACGAAGAACGTTAAAACATATCCAAGAGGAAATCAACCACAACCAACCGATTCCATTTTCACCCAAAGAAGTTACGTTCGTAGCGCAATCCTGTCCATCATGAAATTACCACACACTGGTATACTAAATTCATACTAACTCTCTGTGAAATCTTCCCGAAAAGAATAGCTGAGGGCTACTTTGATGCTTACACCACATGCTTCACGTGGTCAACTTGGTTTACATAAAGAGTCTAACTCCACAATAATTTTGATAATTAAAATAAATTACATCGAAACGCAATTTACAAAAGAAAAACCACGAACTGGTTACTATCGTCTTACTATTAACCTGATGGGTCAAACTATTGTATAAGCACGTGGTACTGGTCTCACAAAGTACACCCCACGTGGGTTGAACGTAAAGAAAAGTTGCTATATTGAAAAATATTGTCAAGACGAGACGTTATAATCTCACGCACATTAGCATTAAAGATTGATGATCTTAGTTAGAGTTACTGATCAACACGTGGTTCCACTTTACTCACAAAGTAGTGACAAAGCAACTACCGGAATATATTCTGAACTGTACACTTGAATCACACTGCGTTGCAATTTAAGATAACATTAGATATTTTAGAGCTAAACCTGAAATAAAGGTGATTAAATTTTCAGTTAGGCTGAACTTAAGAAATACATTGTCCTACGGACTTAGCAGACACGCACTTAGCCAGAGATCTTACCACTTCAGACGCTCTCCACGGACAGACTGACCTGGACCCTTCCTGAGGGTGGCTCACAAATACAAACGGAAGTGGCCAGAGGGGCAGCTTCCTATACCAACATGACAAGGGACAGACAGCACCATACTAAGGATAGAAACCTCTTTGCTTTTAGAAAGCGTAGCTACCTGTTCCGGCGTTGGTCCTAATGTTCTCTAGTTGACAGGCTTGTCTGCTACCCTCAAGCATGCAACTAGAAATACATTTGCTGATTCATCCTCTCACACAGAAGGGAAGGGGGATGACGGTATCTTATCGTATACAGTATATAAAAGAAAGCGGATGTAGGTTCCGTCTGAGACTGTGTGACATGAATTACATATTAACTGTATTTTAAAGTGTAGTAGTGTGACAGATCGTTATTGTTTATGTGTAAAAGTAACACATTTCACTGTTCAGTCTCCTCGCATATAGTCAGAAGCACCACAGTAAATTTAGAAGAGGAATTTATGCCGTAAATGACAACAGGTTTAAGAAATTAACATGAAAGGAATCCAACAGAGACCTTTCACACTGTATCTCTCTATCTCACCTACGATTATGCCTGTCAAGTGTCAGTATGTATACAAATTTCTTCTGTATGTGCCAATAGTTACAAAATGTTATTCGTATTAATATGTGACAGTTACAAGAGAGTATTTTTGCTTATTTTGTGCATGGAAGTGGGATATATGCAGTTAAAATTCTGCTTAGTGCTCAATGGACTACCAGTGAGTCAATCACTGTGTTTGTGCCAATAGTTCCAAAGTGTTATTCGCATTAATATCTGACAGTTACAAGAGAGTACATTTGCTTATTTTGTGCATGTAAGTGGGATATATGCGGTTACAATTCTGCTTAGTGGTGAATGGACTACCAGTGAGTCAATGACTGTAAAAAAAAAAAAGAAATGAAATGAAATAATTATCATCCTTTCTGTTCAGGGAAACTACGTGAGTGTGGTTAAATGTTTTAACCGTGAAGCATAGAAATATTGTTTGTCTTTTCGGCTTCATGCTGAAGTATGTGTGTGTTTGAGTTGGGCATGAATGGTGCCTCCACCTAAATCCTCAGAAAACAGTTATATCTGCATTCCACCTACGTAACAGACAGTCAAATTACAAACCAGAAGTTGTATTCAGAGACCAAGTGTTGCCATACTGTAGTACACCAAAGTACCTGGGATTAACACTAGATAGAACTCTGTCTTTCAAGCAGCATTTATCAAATGTGGCTGCTAAAGTTAAAACTAGAAATAATATTCTTCAGAAGCTTGTTGGTACATCATGGGGAGCCAATACTAACGTCCTGAGATCTACAGCATTAGCTCTGTCATATTCTGTTGCTGAATATTGCTGCCCAACCTGGATCAACAGTGTTCACACTAAGAAGATAGACGTGCAACTCAATCAGGCAATGCGATTAATCACAGGATGTATTCGGAGCACAAACACGCTGTGGCTGCCTGTTCTAAGCAATATCCCACCTCCAGCCCTAAGAAGATCAGAAGCTCTCCTAAAGACGTGGAAAAACATTCAGCAGAACCCCCAGCTCCCCATCCATCAAGATATTGTACAAGGAACACACCAACGATTGAAATCGAGGAAACCACCATGGCGCACAGCACTCGACCTTGAAGAATCTGCTTTCAACATTAACAGTTCATGGAAACTCCAGTGGGAACAGTCTTCAGTAGCCAATAAACATCTAGTCGAGGACCCTTCCAAGCAGACGCAAGGATTTGATCTTCCAAGGCGTCAGTGGAGGATCATTAACCGCATTCGAACTGGACAAGGCAGATGTGGCTATCTACTGCACAAATGGGGATGGGTTGGCTCTGCAAATTGTGACTGTGGTGCCCCCTCACAGACGATTCATCACATTGTTGCTGACTGCCCTCATCGTACTTTCAGAGGAACTTTAATGGACATTCACCGTACATCGGATGAAGCAGTCAAGTGGATTGAAGAACTAGACATAGAGCTGTAAAATTGTACGAACTTGTGATTGTACATTTTAGTCCTGAAAATATTGTATATAAATGTAAATCAATGTACACATCATACGATAAATAAATAATTTGGGCATGCATAGCAAATTCTTAAATGTTACCTTAGTGAGAAGCTTGCAGATTCTATAGGTCAACATTTTATTGCACCTTCGAACTTAGCGTTCTCATGTGTTCAACATTTGTATGACCGTGCGAGTATGTCCATGAATGACAGTGCTTTCCCTGAAGGTGAATCTGTGTTAGGTGTACCTTATTCATCAATGTGAGTAAGATGTTGGCAAAGTCGTAAGAAGTTTTCCACCTTTCATTTCATCACCAGTTTCCAACTTACTTTGCCAATTTGTTGTGAGATTTTGGAAACTGTTTGGACTGATTCTTTTGAGTGATTGAGACACTACCTCTGCCAAGTGAATAAACCACTACCAAAAGTAATCTAAAACGACTTGGGGATAATGACAGGTTCCATGCCCTCTTTTGCATGACGCCCCTCATTTTCATCAGTTTTATTAATGTTTTATGTCATTGCACGATGGTAACAGGTTGGATAAGGTTATCGTAATGAGAGTACTTGTACTGAGAGCTCAAAATACTTTTCACTTGATTCCTATGCATGTTGGGTTACTTCCCTGGATGGCCTGTGTGAAGCGAGCATCATAGGACACGGCATACTGTATTTCAGGTTGATGACTGCACTTCTGTGAATACTGAGAGGGCCGTCGATCAATGGGCTTAGGTGCCTGGCGGCACGAGTGACGTCGGTCGAGTTTCGCCTATTGTATGCAGGGCAAAACGACTTGCGAGACGTCTGTCACCACAGCTTATGTGTTTACCGTTCCGGCGGCTCCAGAACGAAGACTGCTGACACCGACTGACTGCATTGTCCTCATTACTCTGAGAATACTTGTGGACTGTGCCCTGCTGGGCGTGACTGTGTGGGGCTGCATGGCCAGTGGTCTAGGCATGTTGTTTCCATAGCCGGTCAAATGGCAAGTTCAGTGCCCTCAGCTGAATAGTGGAGACATCATTGGTCAACTTAATCTGAGGCTAGTTGACATCATAAAGCCCTACTCGAAATTGGAGGGAACGGTCGCTATTGGCGCGAATGATGTTCTGAGACACTGTGCGGGAATTTTGCAATCAACTCTGAATGGTGATTCGCGGTTTTCGATGATAGTAGGGAGTTGAGCAATGTTGGCTTTGCTCTTGCATTTCTCCTGCGCAGTGCATTCCGGATCTGATCTCTGTTAGAGTCGGACAGTCTTGCGACTTAGTAGCACTTGTTTCGGCAGAACTTCTCGAACAGCCTCGAGGCCAGGGGTTGAAACAGAGTTTCTGTTTAGGAGACGTCGGCGCCTACACCATCAGAACTCCGCCTACCGACAACGTGCTGTTGGTTTGAGGACTGGTAGAGTATTTTGCGGCTTCGGTATTGTAGGACCTATCATTTTATACTGAATCCCTCAGGAACACAGGCGCTCTCTTTGCTGCAAGTTCATTTTGCTTGTTTCTCCATGTGATCCCATTTGAGCTCTCACTAGTAATCGCAATACTGCAATACAGCTGGGAGAGTAATGTTTGATTCATTAGGACCTCTAGTCATTATCGTCAACCTATTGCATCACTGAGAGTAGGAGCCCCTTACTTTCGAGCCAATTCTTATACACAAAATAGTTGAGTATAACCTATCCTTTAACCTAGTGTTAGTGGCGATAATCATGCGCGTTTATGTTCTGACGTATAATAAATCTCATTGCAATATTTAATCCGCACATCATTTCGTAGATATATGCATAATCATCTCCTCCTGTTTATTATGATAAATTTATCTTCCTTCCTATGAGTAGATGAACGTTTTTTATTAAATTATTGTGCGTGTGCATTCCTTACATTCCTTATTTTACCAACTAGCAGCGTCCACCATCATTTCCTTTCGTTACCATTCTGCACATAAGAAATTAGGCGGTAGGTAAGGAGGGGGTCGAATGCGTGTGTTTTTCTCATTCAAAATTAATCAAAATTAAAGAGGTACAAACTCTTATCCATCCCGCACCTCGCAACGTATCATCACGATTTTTGCATGCAATAAGGTGGTCAGCAATAAAAGTAACGGGAGAAAAATAGTTGGTACCCGAAGACAGTCTTCATTGCAATAAATGACGTCGCAAAGTAACTGTTCAGCAAGTAGGTCCCATAGACGAACTATACCTGTGCCATTATTACATAGAAGATTTTGTGACTGGATAATGCAACAACGGAAACAAGATGTGATGAATACTAAAGCTAGATGCGTGGAAGTAGCTACTGGGTCATGTCAGTAAACTAGAAAGGATATAAAAAAATGGTTCAAATGGCTCTGAGCACTATGGGACTTAACTTCTGAGGTCATCAGTCCCCTAGAACTTAGAACTACTTAAACCTAACTAACCTAAGGACATCACACACATCCATGCCCGAGGCAGGAATCGAACCTGCGACCGCAGCGGTCACGCGGTTCCAGACTGAGGCGCCTAGAAACGCACGGCCACACCGGCCGGCCAGGATATAAAACCTTTCTCACAGGAAGTATAGGAAAAGATATGCATTTTAGATGGCCAGCCGGTACACATCACTAAAATTTGTTACAATTTTAACACAGGTGATAAATCTTTGCTTACATTATGCGCTGAGTGAGATCATCAGCTTCAACATCCTCATGGTAGACGTAACTATCTGCGTATCGCCATCACTTGCTGGCCTATTTACACGACAGTTCCTTACTACATTGAAAATGTATTGTTGTGAACAAAACTGTTACTTAAGGTTAGTCCTCCCTGTCGGAGATATTTCCTCAATGGCATTCCAGGATGACGTGTTACATTATCGTGACTGTATTCAGATGGGAAGATGCATCTTACACTGATTAGCCAGAACATAGTGCTCACACACCCAATAGCCGGTATGCCCGCCTTTGGCATGGATAACTGTGGCGACGCATTGTGACGTGGAAGCAGTGAGACCTTGGGTAGGTTATGGGCGGGAGACCGCACCACATCTGCACACATAAGTCACCTAATTCGCGTAAATTCCGGGGAGCGAGGCGATGAACACTGACCCCACATACAATCACATCCCAGTAATCGGGTACGCATCGGAAGAGGTGGGGATGACCACAAGAATTGCCGGCCGGTGTGAACGAGCGGTCCTAGGCGCTACAGTCTGGAACCGCGCAACTGCTAGGGTCTCAGGTTCGAATCCTGCCTCGGGCATGGATGTGTGTGATGTCCTTAGGCTAGTTAGGTTTAAGTAATTCTAAGTTCTAGGGGACTTATGACCACAGTAGTTGAGTCCCATAGAGCCATTTGAACCATTTTTTTAGCACATCAGTTAAGTCGCTACTGTGTTCATCGGGCCATTCCATCACTTTGCCTTCCTCAAGACCTGACGCATTCTGTTGATAAGAACCGCAAGTGCCATAGGGAAATATGATCGTTTGCAGGGATGTATGTGATCTGCAACCTTATCCGTCGTAGCGTCTTTCACCAGGCCTACTGGGCCCTTGGGTACCAACTACAATGTTTCCTGAAGAATAATGGATCCGCCACGGGCTTGTCTTCGTTCCGCAGTACAGGTATCAAGGAGACATTCCCATGGAAGACGACGGATTCGCACTCACCCATCAGCGTGATGAAGAAGGTGTCGGGATTCAACAGACTGTGCAACGTTCTGTTACTGCGCCAACGTCCATTGCCGATAGCCACGTGCCCATTACAGTCATTCGTCGTGGTTTAGAGGCTGCAGAAGCCCATCGTTAGGAGTATTCGGACCACTGTGTGTACAGACACACTTGTACTCTGCCCAACATTAGTCTGATGTTAGTTCCGCCACAGTTCGCCGTCTTTCCTGTTTTACCAGTTGTAAGTAGGCTGTTTATGTTTTTTTATGTAAGTAGGCTGTTTATGTTTTCTTACTGGCAACGTTACGTAGCGCTCTGTATGAAAATCACTGGCTGTGCTGTGTGCAGCCTGTGGCTAGTTTGCATTGTTGTCTGCCATTGTAGTGTTGGGCAGAGGCAGCTGGATGTGAACAGCGCGTAGCGTTGCGCAGTTGGAGGTGAGCCGCCAGCAGTGGTGGATGTGAGGAGAGAGATGGCGGAGTTTTTAAATTACATATATTATGACTTGTGATGATATTAAGGTAAATACATTGTTTGTTCTCTATTAATATCTTTCATTTGCTAACTATCGCTATCAGTAGTTAGTGCCTTCCGTAGTTTGAATCTTTTATTTAGCTGGCAGTAGTGGTGCTCGCTGTATTGCAGTAGTTTGAGTAATGAAGATTTTTGTGAGGTAAGTGATTTCTGATAGGTGTAGTTTAATGTTACTCAGGGCCATTCTTTTTCAGGGAACTTTGATAGTCAGATTGCGTTGCGCTAAAAATATTATGTGTCACTTTAGTGAATGTTTGAGTACGTTCAGTTTTGCTCAGCTGTTTGAAAAGCAAATAGTGTAAGAGGTTTATCAGCACAGTCGTGTATAATTGTTCCAAAGGGGACGTTTCACAGTCTGCCCAGCCTGCGACGTCCGACATGTGTAACGAGGGGTGTCCACCCAATCCCACGACGTCTGGACGTGATTTCACCTTGGCTTCGCCACGTGTTGAAGACACTCACTACAATATTCCTCGAACACGCGGTAAGTATCGCAGTTTCCTAAATTCTCATGCCGAGCTGCTAGGCTATCACAATTTGCCCTGTGTCAAACTCAGATGGATCGTGTGCCTTCCCTATTCCACTCACGGACAGCAGTTTAGTTGGTACTACACTGACGTGCCAAACGAACTGGTATATGCATGCGTATTCAAAGACAGAGATATGTAAACAGACAGAATACGGTGCTACGGTCGGCAACGCCTATATAAGACAACATGTGTCTGGCACAGTTTTTAGGTCGGTTATTGCTGCTACAATGGCAGGTTACCAAGATTTAAAAGAGTTTGAACGCGTTGTTATAGTCGGCGCACGAGCGATGTGACACAGCATCTACGAGGTAGTGATAAAGTGGGTACTTTCCCGTACGACAATTCCACGAGTGCACCGTGAACGTAAGGAATTCGATAAAACATCAAATCTCCGAAATAGTTGCGGCCGGCAAAAGATTCTGCAACAACGGGACTAACGACGACTGAAGAGATTCGTTGAGCGTGACAAAAGTGCAACCCTTCCGCAGTGCTGGGCCTTCAACACGTAGCAGATAACGAACCATTCAACGAAACATCATTGATATGTGTTTTCGGAGCTGACGGCCCACTCGTGTACTCTTGATGACTGCCCGACATAAAGCTTTACACATCGCCTGAGCCCGTCAACACTGACATTGGTCCTAGTCGGACAAGTCTCGTTTCAAATTGTATCGAGCAGATGGAGGTGTACGAGCACAGAGATAGCCTCCTAAATCGATAAACCCCGCATGTCAGCAGAGGACTGTTCGAGCTGGTGGAAGCTCTGTAATGGTATGGGGTGTGTGCAGTTGCAGTGATACGGGATTATTGATACGTCTAGGTACGACTCTAACAGGTACCTAAGCATCCTTTCTGATCACCTGCATTTATTCATGTCCATTGTGCTTCCCCACGTACTTGGGCAATTTCAGCAGGACAATGCGACACCCTACAATTGCTACAGAATGGCTCCAGGAACACTCTTCTGAGTTTAAACACTTCCACTGGGCACGAAACTTCTCAGACCTAAAAGTTAGAGAGCATATCTGGGCTGCCTTGCAATGTCCTGTTCAGAAGAGATCTCGACTCCCTGGTACGCTTCCGGAATTATGCGCAGCCCTGAGGAATCAATGGTGTCAGTTCCCTCCAGCATTACCTCCGACATTATTCGAGACCATGTCACGTCGTGTTGCAGCACTTTTGCGAGCTCGAGCGGGCCCTACAGGGTCTTAGACAGGTGTACCAGTTTCTTTGACTCGTCGGTCTACGTGCACCATGTGTGTGTCTGACTAGAAGTCATTCTTCATCAAGTGACGCTGCTATCGTCCGGGCGGGTTTATATCGATAGTAGAACGGTGGACACAATACTCTGGCTGAGCACTGTTTTATTGCTGCGGCAGCATTCATCAAGTTCCGTAGCTTCATTTGTCCTTCCAGCTGTAGTGTGTTTCACAGAAATTCATGTCATTTCAGAAACCTATAACTTCTCCACAAGTGAAGATAAACGATTTTTAACTTAGAACAAAACCTAACATCATGCTGTGACGTATAGTAAGTAACGTATTATGAAATAATTCACAGAAACAATATTTGAAAAGAAATAGGACACATATAATAATGTTTTACAATTTTGTAACTATGCTGTTTGTGGATGTTTTAGAAGCCAGGAACGCACTGGTGATGCCGTTATTTGTAGCTGAAACTAGTTTGGAGGAAATAAATAAATTAATAACGGAAGTGTTTCGTATCAAGGTGGACCCACGTTCCATATTGTTATCTACAATGTTTCTATTTTCAAAGGAACCAACGAATTTTTCGAAGTTATACCTATATAAATGCACGCACACGCACTTTGGCCACTTTTCACATTTATGCTTGGGATCGAAGATTTAATTTCCGTTTCTACCATTCACAAATGCTCAGTATAGTCCTCCTTGGTTGGCACGACCAACATGTAGACGTTAGTCAAACTCGTCACATACTTCAGCTATGACATCTGCGATTGCTCCTGTTGATGACACAATATGTCTCTATTGACCCAAAGGTAGGGAGGTGCTCCATAAAACCCAAAAACAACGCAGTCTCACACCGAGAGATCTGGCAGATTTCGATGACAATGTCGCAATGACTGTACCATCAGCAGGAGCTGTAGTAGATGCATTGAGATACTCTCGCGGGAGCCGGCCGCGGTGGCCGTGCGGTTCTGGCGCTGCAGTCCGGAACCGCGAGGCTGCTACGGTCGCAAGTTCGAATCCTGCCTCGGGCATGGGTGTGTGTGATGTCCTTAGGTTAGTTAGGTTTAAGTAGTTCTAAGTTCTAGGGGACTCATGACCTAAGATGTTGAGTCCCATAGTGCTCAGAGCCATTTGAACCATTTTTTTACTCTCGCGGAACGTCACACCTTCAGTTCCTCTAACTGAAATGGAGAATACAAACTGCCTTTTGTCGTTGTGATGTCACCATATTTCCTTGAAGCGCATTGGTTAATGAACGAGAGAAAGGACGAGCGAGCTATTTGCTCAGGAAATCCATATCGTCAACTACATTAACCTACAACGCACAACTGGGGCCAACGTAGACTACTGGTTTCAATGCGTAAGTTAACATTGGCCACAAGTCGCACTCTCCATTTCTATAGAGGACACCGTCTTGTGAAATAGAATCAATCTCTTTGAAACAACATGTACTTTTTTTTTTCAGACATGCCTGCTTAATATTTTTCGAAACATATTACAGAGAAATTGGTTTCAAATGCGTCTCCTACTTGGTGCAACGTGGTGCAGTGACATCATCACTGCGTCATAATAGGTGCATTAGTATCTTCAACAAACCATAGACTGTACCATCTGATAGACAGGCCGGTAGATCATTTCCATTCCTTCGTTCCGGCGGCGTATTTGAGAATCCGCATTTTCAGGTATTTCAGCCTTGAAGGTCAGATGTGGAAAGGCGATCCCGCACACACCCTCACTGTTGACGATGGCGCCGCCCTGGACGACGCACAGGTGGTTATCGGAGGAGGCGCCCCGGTAGCCAGCAGCTGGTATCGCGGCCACTGAGGGTTGCCGCCGCCGCAGCCGCCGCCGCCACATCTCCCGATTGATCTGCCGCAGACCCGTTTCCGAGGGCGGCGACACCGCTAAGTGGATTCGCTTCGATCGGCCCGTCAGCGCGTTCCGCGTTCACATCGGCAGCGCTCCTAGCCCGACCTCGTGTACAGCTTCTCGCCTCCTTCTGGAAATAGCGAAGTTGTTTTGTAGCAGTTACCTACTGAGCAATATGACAATTGACTGCGTAAAGAAATACAGAAGTACGTACGGAACTGTAGATATAAGGAACAACTAGAAGAATTCAGGACTATCCAAGAAATTTGAAATAATGCTTACATAGGGTTGGCCACCAGCCAGATGGTAGAGGAGAACAGAAGCGAACGGGGGAGTCATCTAATCAGTGAAAAGAGGAGGACATATAAATGTACTGGATATGCCAGAATTATGTGCATGGTTCAAAGGGCTCTGAGCACTAAGGGACTCTACTGCTGAGGTCATAAGTCCCCTAGAACTTAGAACTACTTAAACCTAACTAACCTAAGGACATCGCACACATCCATGCCATATGCAGGATTCGAACGTGCGATGGTAGCAGTCGCGCGGTTCCAGATTGTAGCGCCTAGAACCGCTCGGTCACTCCGGCCGGCTATGTGCATAAATGCTGGAAATTCGTATTACTGTATAGTATTATCGAACGGCATTGCACAAATACAGAAACCTCAGCTTGTGCCCGTACTACGAAAACTGTAATAAGTCCTGGACTAAAAACATTAAGACGATGTGGTAAATGTCCAATACTGAAGGCGAAACTAGTTTCACACAAGGAACCAAATTATGACAAAGTAGACTTATTTCAACCTGTAATACAATACATTTGACTCGTATTAGTTATTAAAACTATTCGGGTGGTGAAGCTATTGGACGTCATAAGGACTGATGTTGAGTCAGCCACATATTAAATGTCTGATTTTCAAATTGTCTATGGAGACTTCAACATTAAATTATCTTCTGGCATCTCCATGGCGTATTTAAAATATTTCACCGCAACAGGGCTTTACCGGTTATACTTTCCAACCATCAACGTTGCTCACATAATTTTCTCTCTTTCAACCATAAATTTTACAATAATGTTAATTAACAATCATTTGGCGTGTTAGGTGATGACTTATCTCCGGTGTTGTGTAGTCGTGGTCCATGAAACTTTTTTGTTATTAAAATTTCGTCCAGAGACTCAGCGGATTCAGAAGCAGAGCTGAAGATGTCCAACACACCTCTGAGCTCAATGTTGTACAAAAAAAATTCATGGACCACTATCGTATAGTGAGGAGGATTGGAATCTTAAAGCCCGATTAGTTTGGTAAATGATCTAGCTAAAGTACAGGAAAAGTTTCTGTGTCGCCGGCTGAGGGATAAGCATGAGCTCCCTGCAGAACGGTTTCAGGAAAGAGATATCCACAGAAGATTGGGTAAATCCCGCTGTGAACAATGTGAACATCTCACATGACAAGTATGATATGGACCTAGTTATCGAGACTGGTGCTTGATAGTTTATGGTGGCCTGTCTTTCAAAACACTGAACCAGATACAAGATTATTGCTCAGAGAAGCGGATGCCATTAGAATATCCTACGAAAAGAAGCGAAAAACGCCACCTAAGGCTGCCCACATGACTGTCTAGTTCTGGGATGTAAACATAGAGCTGTTACTGAACCGACGTCAGAGTAAAAAAAAATATTAGGGGGCTGCACCTGATCTGCAGATGATCTGGTAATTATTGTGCCCGCTAACATAACGGGTTAATCGGAGAAAAACTGCAGGGTAGTTCTTAAAAGACTAAGTAATTTTCCTGCCGATGTGGCCGAGCGGTTCTAGGCGCTTTAGTCTGGAACCACGCAACCGCTACGGTCGCAGGTTCGAATCCTGCTTCGGGCATGGATGTGTATGTTGTCCTTAGGTTAGTTAGCTATTTCTGGGGGACTGATGACCTCATATGATAAGTCACATAGTGCTCAGAGATATTTGAACCATTTGAACCAAGTAATTGATGCGTCCCTCCCCCCCCCCCCTTGAACCATGGACCTTGCCGTTGGCGGGGAGGCTTGCGTGCCTCAGCGATACAGATGGCCGTACCGTAGGTGCAACCACAACGGAGGGGTATCTGTTGAGAAGCCAGACAAACGTGTGGTTCCTGAAGAGGGACAGCAGCCTTTTCAGTAGTTGCAGGGGGAACAGTCTAGATGATTGACTGATCTGGCCTTGTAACCCTAACCAAAACGGCCTTTCTGTGCTGGTACTGCTAACGGCTGAAAGCAAGGGGAAACTACAGCCGTAATTTTTCTCGAGGCCATGCAGCTTTACTGTATGGTTAAATGATGATGGCGTCCTCTTGGGTAAAATAGTCCGGAGGTAAAATAGTCCGCCATTTGGATCTCCGGGCGGGGACTACTCAAGAGGACGTCGTTATCAGGAGAAAGAAAACTGGCGTTCTGCGGATCGGAGCGTGGAATGTCAGATCCCTTAGTCGGGCAGGTAGGTAAGAAAACTTAAAAAGGGAAATGGATACGTTAAAGTTAGATATAGTGGGAATTAGTGAAGTTCGGTGGCAGGAGGAACAATACTTTGGTCAGGTGAATACAGGGTTATAAATACAAAATCAAATAGGGGTAATGCAGGAGTAGGATTAAAAATGAATAAAAAAATAGGAGTGCGGGTACGGTACTACAAACAGCATTATTGTGGCCAAGATAGGCATGAAGCCCACACCTACTACAATAGTACAAGTTTATATGCCAACTAGCTCTGCAGATGATGAAGAAATTGATGAAATGTATGACGAGATAAAAGAAATTATTCAGTTAGTGAAGGGAGACGAAAATTTAATAGTCATTGGTGACTGGAATTCGAGAGTAGGAAAACCGAGCGAAGGAAACATAGTAGGTGAATATGGATTGGGGGAAAGAATTTTGCACAGAGCATAACTTAATCATAGCTAACACTTGGTTCAAGAATCATAAAAGAAGGTTGTACACATGGAAGAATCCTGGAAATACTAGAAGGTATCAGATAGATTATATAATGGTAAGATAGAGATTTAGGAACCAGGTATTAAATTGTAAGACATTTCCAGGGGCAGATGAGGACTCTGACCACAATCTATAGGTTATTAGGTGTAGATTAAAACTGAAGAAACTGCAAAAAGGAAGGAATTTAAGGAGATGGGATCTGGACAAACTGATTAAACCAGAGGTTGTACAAAGTTTCAGGGAGAGCATAAGAGAACAATTGTCACAAATGGGGGAAATAAATGCAGTAGAAGAAGAATGGGTAGCTCTGAGGGATGAAATAGTGATGGCAGCAGAGGATCAAGTAGATAAAAAGACGAGGGCTAGTAGAAATCCTTGGGTAACAGAAGAAATATTGAATTTAATTGATGAAAGGAGAAAATTTAAAAGTGCAGTAAATGAAGCAGGCAAAAAGGAATACAAAAGTCTCAAAAATGAGATCGACAGGAAGTGCAAAATGGCTAAGCAGGGATGTCTAGAGGACAAATGTCAGGATGTAGAGGCTTATCTCACTGGGGGTAAGATAGATACTGCCTACAGGAAAATTAAAGAGACCTTTGGAGAAAAGAGAACCACTTGTGTGAATATCAAGAGCTCAGATGGAAACCCCGTTCTAAGGAAAGAAGCAAAAGCAGAAAGATGGAAGGAGTATATAGAGGGTCTATACAAGGGCGATGTACTTGTGGACAATATCCTGGAAATGGAAGAGAATGTAGATGAAGACGAAATGGAAGATACAATACTGCGTGAAGAGTGTGACAGAGCACTGAAGTACCTGAGTCAAAACAAGGCCCCGGGAGTAGACAACATTTCATTAGAACTACTGACGGCATTGGGAGAGCCAGTCCTGAGAAAACTATACCATCTGGTGAGCAAGATGTATGAGATAGGCGAAATACCCTCAGACTTCAAGAACAATATAATAATTCCAATCCCGAAGAAAGCAGGTGTTGACAGATGTGAAAATTACCGAACTATCAGTTTAATAAGCCACAGCTGCAAAATACTAACGCGAATTCTTTACAGACGAATGGAAAAACAGGTAGAAGCCAACCTTGGGGAAGATCAGTTTGGATTCCGCAGAAATGTAGGAACACGTGAGGCAATAGTGACCTTACGATTTACCTTAGAAGAAAGATTAAGGAAAGGCAAACCTACGTTTCTAGCATTTGTAGACTTAGAGAAAGCTTTTGACAATGTTGACTGGAATACTCTCTTTCAAATTCTAAAGGTGGCGGGGGTAAAACACAGGGAGCGAAAGGCCATTTACAATTTGTGCACAAACCAGATAGCAGTTATAAGAGTCGAGGGACATGAAAGGGAAGGAGCGGTTGGGAAGGGAGTGAGACAGGGTTGTGGCCTGTCCCCGATATTATTCAATCTGTATATTTAGCAAGCAGTAAAGGAAACAAAAGAAATATTCGGTGTAGGTATTAAAATCCATGGAGAAGACATAGAAAGTTTGAGGTTCGCCGATGACATTGTAATTCTGTCAGAGACAGCAAAGGACTTTTAAGAGCAGTTGAATGGAATGGACAGTGTCTTGAAAGGAGGGTATAAGATGAACATCAACAAAAGAAAACGAGAATAATGGAATGTAGTCGAATTAAGTCGGGTGATGCTGAGGGAATTAGATTAGGAAATGAGGCACTTAAAGTAGTAAAGGAGTTTTGCTATTTGGGGAGCAAAATAACTGATGATGGTCGAAGGACAGAGGATAAAAATGTAGACCGAAAATGGCAAGAAAAGCGTTTCTGAAGAAGAGAAATTTGTTAACATCGAGTATAGATTTATGTGTCAGGAAGTCGTTTCTGAAAGTATTTGTATGGAGTATTTTAAATAGTTTGGACAAGAAGAGAATAGAAGCTTTCCAAATGTGGCGCTGGAGAAGAATGCTGAAGATTAGATGGGTAGATCACATAACTGATGAAGAGGTATTGAATAGAATTGGGGGGGGGGGGGGGGGAGAGAAATTGGTGGCACAACTTGACAAAAAGACGGGACCGGCTAGTAGGACATGTTCTGAGCAATCAGGGGATCACAAATTTAGCATTGTAGGGTAGCGTGGAGGGTAAAAATCGTAGAGGGAGACCAAGAGATGAATACACTAAGCAGATTCAGAAGGACGTTTTTGCAGTAAGTACTGGGAGATGAAGAACCTTGCACAGGGTAGAGTAGCATGGAGAGCTGCATCAAACCAGTCTCAGGACTGAAGACCACAACAACAACAACTGATGTATAGAAAACTAACTAAAGATAGCAGTACACAAAACATTTTATATGTGTCCAGAATGAGATTTTCACTCTGCAGTAGAATGTGCACTTATATGAAATTTCGTAGCAGATTAAAACTGGGTGCTGAATCGAGACTCGAAATCGGCACCTATGCGGGGAAGTACTCTACCATTTACCCACGAAAGCCAAAGGTCCCGATTCAGTGTTTTGGTCCAACACGTAGTCACAATCTGCCACGAAATATCAGTTTACATGTTACTAACACAATAATTATCAAGAACGAGAGCCCCCACAATCTGAATCAATGCCCAACCTGTGAAAAGAGACGAAATATGTAGATACCTTGGTATAGAAAATAGCGAAAACAAATTGTTCATACCAACATAGACATCGGGTGACAGAGAGGCTCTAAAATCCTGAACAAAGTAGCAACAACTGGCCAAAGACGTTTTCAGTTACCAGTAAGTGCAATATGAAGTACCACAACACAGTATTAATCGCTATTGAAGGCTCCAGGTTAAGACTTTGGGCTCATAGAGCCAGAAAGGCCCGGACAGCACAGGTTCTAAGGCGAGCACAGAGACGTGTACTCCTGCGCCTGACAGATACCTGTAGAACCACTCCGACGTAGGCGCTGCTTCCTTTGGACCTCTAGACAAAGATGGCAGCCTAGCCGGTAGCATCGTGAAGTGGCTCCGCATTTGGACGTAGTTTTCTTAGGTTAAAGTTGTGTAACAGCATTGACGTTCGCGATGCCGGGCATGTTTTTAAACACAGTGCGTTGATGGTCTACCCGTTAGATATTACAGTTTACATTGGGACTGCGAATCAAGGTATTGTAGTAATTCGTTCGTCTGTAACATCTGCGCCGGTTGAGCGAAGAACACGCCGACCTAAGCCAGTACGGCGCATGTTGGTGTCTGGCGTCAGCCCGACGGTTCTCACGTGTCAGCAGACAGCGCCGTGCCTCGCCTAGCAGGACTGTACCACCCCTCGAAGATACAAACGGCCACAACCAATGGGGTCAGCAGCCACCAGCTGTACACGACAGCCTCAGCGAGTGGAGACAAACAAAAGCTATGTAATTTTGCGGGAGGTGAGTGGGACTTACATCCGCAAACTCGTAGGAGATTTATGCCAACACAAAGTGTCACAAACCCCCACTAGTGCTAATAAGCATCCAGAAATGTGGAAATACGATTCTCTGGTATGGCGCCGGACTATATTGTGTAACTTTCCACAGTATTTCACCGATGCAATTGCTCGATATCATCAGTGGGTGGTAGGTGCTGCTGTCACTGCTTCAAGGCACGAAATAATAATCGCGCGGCGGCGTCGGAATTTACCACGCCGGGAGTAGGCAACACGCGTGCGCGGGAAGACGCTCATACAGGGTGTTTCAAAAATGACCGGTATATTTGAAACGGTAATAAAAACTAAACGAGCAGCGATAGAAATACACCGTTTGTTGCAATATGCTTGGGACAACAGTACATTTTCAGGCAGACAAACTTTCGAAATTACAGTAGTTACAATTGTCAACAACAGATGGCGCTGCGGTCTGGGAAACTCTGTAGTACGATATTTTCCACATATCCACCATTCGTAGCAATAATATGGCGTAGTCTCTGAATGAAATTACCCGAAACCTTTGACAACGTGTCTGGCGGAATGGCTTCACATGCAGATGAGATGTACTGCTTCAGCTGTTCAATTGTTTCATGATTCTGGCGGTACACCTGGTCTTTCAAGTGTCCCCACAGAAAGAAGTCACAGGGGTTCATGTCTGGCGAATAGGGAGGCCAATCCACGCCGCCTCCTGTATGTTTCGGATAGCCCAAAGCAATCACACGATCATCGAAATATTCATTCAGGAAATTAAAGACGTCGGCCGTGCGATGTGGCCAGGCACCATCTTGCATAAACCACGAGGTGTTCGCAGTGTCGTCTAAGGCGGTTTGTACCGCCACAAATTCACGAAGAATGTCCAGATAGCGTGATGCAGTAATCGTTTCGGATCTGATAAATGGGCCAATGATTCCTTGGAAGAAATGGCGGCCCAGACCAGTACTTTTTGAGGATGCAGGGACGACGGGACTGCAACATGGGGCTTTTCGGTTCCCCATATGCGCCAGTTCTGTTTATTGACGAAGCCGTCCAGGTAAAAATAAGCTTCGTCAGTAAACCAAATGCTGCCCACATGCATATCGCCGTCATCAATCCTGTGCACTATATCGTTAGCGAATGTCTCTCGTGCAGCAATGGTAGCGGCGCTGAGGGGTTGCCGCGTTTGAATTTTGTATGGATAGAGGTGTAAACTCTGGCGCATGAGACGATACGTGGACGTTGGCGTCATTTGGACCACAGTTGCAACACGGCGAACGGAAATCCGAGGCTGCTGTTGGATCACCTGCTGCACTAGCTGTGCGTTGCCCTCTGTGGTTGCCGTATGCGGTCGCCCTACCTTTCCAGCATGTTCATCCGTCACGTTCCCAGTCCGTTGAAATTTTTCAAACAGATCCTTTATTGTATCGCTTTTCGGTCCTTTGGTTACATTAAACCTCCGTTGAAAACTTCGTCTTGTTGCAACAACACTGTGTTCTAGGCGGTGGAATTCCAACACCAGAAAAATCCTCTGTTCTAAGGAATAAACCATGTTGCCCACAGCACACTTGCACGTTGTGAACAGCACACGCTTACAGCAGAAAGACGACGTACAGAATGGCGCACCCACAGACTGCGTTGTCTTCTATCTCTTTCACATCACATGCAATGCCATCTGCTGTTGAAAATTGTAACTACTGTAATTTCGAAAGTTTGTCCGCCTGAAAATGTACTGTTGTCCCAAGCATATTGCAACAAACGGTGTATTTCTATCCCTGCTCGTTTAGTTTTTATTGCCGTTTCAAATATACCGGTCATTTTTGAAACACCCTGTAGCTGGATGAAAGCGATGCTCCTGGTGCCCCCTGCTGGGAGCCTCAGAAAGCATATCCGCGCGTGCGCTATATGAAATGACTGTGCTGCCGGACGCTCCTGCGGTTAAAGGCTGAATTAAATCTCAGTAGCGCGCTGCGTCACATGATCAATCGGAAGTTCTTGTTTTCCCTGTTTTGATTTAGTGGCAGCCAGTACTGGATTCCAGGCGGCGCTTAGTTCAAAACCTGCATACCTGCTAATAAGACTGTCCGCGGTACGGATATGTGTGGCATCCTTAACGACACAGTTCCAGTTAGATGACGCTGGGGATAAAATTTACGTCTGTTCGTAGGGCATACGATGTCCTGTGTCCAGGCATTGTTCCGCTACCTGTTATTAATCAGGTTGCCTCAGGCGTGTATGACGATGGTGTTCGACGCTACGTTCTTGCACGGTTCGACATGTCTGCCCAATTTAAGATTTTCCACATTAGCGTGGGATTTTATACACGCCACGTTTCCTAATGTCAAGGACGTCTTCGATCGAGCAGAATAAATTTTCGATTTTGCAGGTGGCCGAAAAACACAGTTGATATCGTTCTTTTTGAGGATTCTTTCTATTGTTGAAGACATACCGCCAAAATAGGGCAAGATCGCTGTTGCAGTGGGTACCTCCTCATCTTCATTTATATCCCTGCTTCGAATTTGCTTAGAACGGAATGCATGGCCTATCCGAATAGGCATTCTGTTGGAATACCGATCTCAGGAGTTGTAGCTTACCAGGCAGAGTGTTGACATCTGAGACCACATGTGCTCTATGCACCAAAGAGCGTAAGACACTACCGCAGGGTGATGTCAACTTATGGCCTGCAAATATAGTTCTTCCATCAGCTTTTCTTCTGACTATGACGCTGAGGAACGGTAAAATGCCATCCGTTTCCACATCCATTTTGAACTGTGTATTGTGTTGGAGCGAGTTCAGATGCCAGAGAAACACATGTCATGCCTCTATTCCGTGTGGCCACACCACAAACGTATCGTTTATATGATGATCACACTTTTCGATGAGAGATCCCAACGATCTCGAGCACTGCAACAGCTGCGTCGTCCACGATTATATCTGTGAGATTAAATACGATGCGCTGACGTGGTGCAAGAGAGGATGCAAATGGCAAAATCCAGAGAAAAACATTAGATCTCCTCAAGAGGAGTTCTATTCCTTCTAAAGTGACCAAAAGCCTACGACAACAGCCTGCAGTTCCCGCTAGACTGTACGGCCTGCCCAAATTCGCAAAGAAGGGACTACTCTTCGCCCGATACTGAGCAACTTTGAAGCTCGTACGTTTCTTCTGGTCGAACATCTTACTACACTGTTCGGACCTCTCATTTACGAGAGTGATCATCATATAAACGATAATATTGAGGTGTGGCCACACAGAACAGACACATTACCTGTGTTTCTCCGGCATCTGAAATCGCTCCATCCCAATACAGAGTTCAAAATGGAAGTGGGGACGGCTGGCATTTTACCATTACTGAACGTCACAGTCAAAAGGAAAGCTGTTCGAAGAACTATATTTGCAGGCCACAAGTTGTCATCACCCTGTGCAATGCGGTGTGTCTTGCGCTCTTTGGTGCATAGGGCACATGTGGTCTCAGATGCCAACAGTCTACCTGGTGAGCTACACCACCAGTGATGGGTATTCCAAGAAAATGGCACTTCCGATAGGCAGATAGGCAATACATTCCTTTCTAAGCAAATTCGAAGCAGGGATGTAAATGAACATGCGGAGACACCTACTGGAAAAGCGTTCTTGCCCTATTTTGGCGTTATGTCTTCAACAATAGAAAGAAGCCTCAAAAAGCACGACATCAAGTGTGGATTTCGGCCACCAGCAAAACTAAGGAATTTATTGAGGTCGGTGAAAGACGACCTCCGCATTAAGAAACGTGGCCTGTATATAATCCCATGCCAATGTGGAAAATCTTACATCGGGCAGACACGCCGAACCGTGCAAGAACGTTGCGTTGGACACCATCGTCATACAAGGCTGGGGCAACCTGATGAATAAGCGGTAGCGGAGCATTGCCTGGACACGGAACATCGTATGCTTTACGAACAGACGGAAATTTTATCCCCAGCGTCATCTTACTGGGACTATGTCGATAAGGAGGCCACACATATCCGTACCGCGGACAGTCTTATCAGCAGGGATGCAGGTTTTCAACTAAGTGCCACCTGGAATCTGGCACTGGCTGCCATTAAATCAAAACAGGAAAAACAAGAATATGCGATTCATCATGTGGCGCAATGCGCTACTGAGATGTAATTCATCCTGTAGCCGCAGGAGCGTCTGGCAGCACAGTCATTGCCCATAGCGCGCGCGCTGATGGCCTTTCTGCGGCTCCCTGCAGGGGCATCAGGAACGCCGCTTTCCTGAAACTAAGAGTGTCTCCCCGCGCAGGCATATTGCCTGCACCCGGCACGATAAATTTCGACGTCGCCGTCATAATATTATTATGACGGCGGCGTCATTATTATTATACACTCCTGGAAATGGAAAAAAGAACACATTGACACCGGTGTGTCAGACCCACCATACTTGCTCCGGACACTGCGAGAGGGCTGTACAAGCAATGATCACACGCACGGCACAGCGGACACACCAGGAACCGCGGTGTTGGCCGTCGAATGGCGCTAGCTGCGCAGCATTTGTACACCGCCGCCGTCAGTGTCAGCCAGTTTGCCGTGGCATACGGAGCTCCATCGCAGTCTTTAACACTGGTAGCATGCCACGACAGCTTGGACGTGAACCGTATGTGCAGGCGACGGACTTTGAGCGAGGGCGTATAGTGGGCATGCGGGAGCCCAGGTGGACGTACCGCCGAATTGCTCAACACGTGGGGCGTGAGGTCTCCACAGTACATCGATGTGGTAGCCAGTGGTCGGCGGAAGGTGCACGTGCCGGTCGACCTGGGACCGGACCGCAGCGACGCACGGATGCACGGCAAGACCGTAGGATCGTACGCAGTGCCGTAGGGGACCGCACCGCCACTTCCCAGCAAATTAGGGACACTGTTGCTCCTGGGGTATCGGCGAGGACCATTCGCAACCGTCTCCATGAAGATGGGCTACGGTCCCGCACACCGTTAGGCCGTCTTCCGCTCACGCCCCAACATCGTGCAGCCCGCCTCCAGTGGTGTCGCGACAGGCGTGAATGGAGGGACGAATTGAGACGTGTCGTCTTCAGCGATGAGAGTCGCTTCTGCCTTGGTGCCAATGATGGTCGTATGCGTGTTTGGCGCCGTGCAGGTGAGTGCCACAATCAGGACTGCATACGACCGAGGCACACAGGGCCAACACCCGGCATCATGGTGTGGGGAGCGATCTCCTACACTGGCCGTACACCACTGGTGATCGTCGAGGGGACACTGAATAGTGCACGGTACATCCAAACCGTCATCTAACCCATCGTTCTACCATTCCTAGACCGGCAAGGGAACTTGCTGTTCCAACAGGACAATGCACGTCCGCATGTATCCCGTGCCACCCAACGTGCTCTAGAAGGTGTAAGTCAACTACCCTGGCCAGCAAGATCTCCGGATCTGTCCCCCATTGAGCATGTTTGGGACTGGATGAAGCGTCGTCTCACGCGGTCTGCACGTCCAGCACGAACGCTGGTCCAATTGAGGCGCCAGGTGGAAATGGCATGGCAAGCCGTTCCACAGGACTACATCCAGCATCTCTACGATCGTCTCCATGGGAGAATAGCAGCCTGCATTGCTGCGAAAGGTGGATATACACTGTACTAGTGCCGACATTGTGCATGCTCTGTTGCCTGTGTCTATGTGCCTGTGGTTCTGTCAGTGTGATCATGTGATGTATCTGACCCCAGGAATGTGTCAATAAAGTTTCCCCTTCCTGGGACAATGAATTCACAGTGTTCTTATTTCAATTTCCAGGATTGTAAGAGCGTCTCCCCGCGCAGCCATATTGCCTGCACCCGGCACGATAAATGTCGACGCCGCCGCGCGATTATAATCAGTCGCGACCAGCAGCAGTGACGGCAGCAGCTACCTCCACCTGATAATGTCGAGCAGTTGCGTCTATGAGATATTGTGCGAGTTACACAAGACGATGCGGCGGCAAACCCGAGAAGCGTATTTGCAACAGATGAAGGAACAGAAGAATGAAAAGGCAAATCCAGAAAAGTCTCAGTTCAGCCGGTGAGTCCGTAGATGGGGGTACAAAGGACGTACAGTGTAACTGACCATGCTTTCACACACGAGTTTTGCAATAAATAAGCCAGCCCGTGCATTTACTGACTTAGTGAGCCGCCACGTAGGAATTCCTCCTTCCTGCTGGGTGGAGATATCCTCTTGCGAAGCCGTAGCAGCTCCGTCGTATTCGGAAGGTGTAATACTACTGTCTATGTCTTACGTAATAAGGCGGGAAGAAGTTTCTTGCACTAATAATTTTTACATCGGATGCCAGTATCGTGCGTTTATTTAAGAAACACTATTAAATGAACTTGTTCTCACTGTATATATGCTACCTATTAACTGTACGAAAGCATGGTCTACCACATGAGTAGATCGATTGAATCTTATCGACGACTGCCGACTATGGCGCACAGTCTGTAATTTGAGTGTACAGGCAGTGTAGTTTATATAAGATCATACATCTTCCCTTATGCGAAAGTTATTCATTTATTAATTAATATCAACGTTTCTTGGCATTGTGAAACTGCTGAACGATACTATTTGCGACCTGTGGACTCCTCCTCACATCTGAGTGGCAAAAGGCAACTTTCGTTGGCAAATATTTATTAATAACAATTACTTCAATCGTGGCACAATAAATGTACTTTCGTACGTGTCTCTTTGCTGACGTCACGAGCCACTTCTGCCTTGGCACCTCACCCCACTTGCTCTGAAGAAGCGAGATGGCCAACTGCCACTCTTAGCCAGTGTGGGAACCTACCGCCCGCTGCTTACTCCGCACCTACTGTAGCACTGATACATTCACTTTACTTATGTGAAATATCAAAACTGAAAACAAAGTTAAATGCACTCTTATCTGCAGCTAAGGCGTACTTTGCGAAAGGAGACCTTAGCTCCAAATACTTCGTACAGTGAAGAATATGAGACGTGTGTTTCGCATTTCTTTGACTTTGCTGACTCCATAGCCACTGGAAAAAAAGACATGATCTGAGCTGGCAGTCCGACGCTCTACGGGGGTGGAAATGACACACGCACTACTACCAGCGCTGTGAGTCGAAGGTACGGCAACACCAGCAAAACACTTAGATGAGTCAAATTCAGACACGTTTGCTGTGGTTGATGATATCTTGGCTCGATTTGTTAGGCAGAAGGCAGAAGAGGGCATCCACTGCAATCTCAGCGCTTGCTCTTACACTGCGTAAGCTAGAAGCCAAAACGACGAACTCTGGAAAGAACTGAAGTTTGACAATGCCCCAAATGCGCAGGACAGAATTAGATGTCTGGAGACAGAAGTAACAGACCTTAAAGAAGAGAACCGAAGACATTTAACAGCTAGCAACTCTATTCTACTATCAAGTTGCATCAGGCACAGCAGCTGACTAAGGTTCAAACCAAAAACTAACGTTGAAAAATGCATTGAACCAGCTAAAGCTGAGAAATCCTAACGATGACTCCCAGCCCCAGACAATATAAAATCAAAATCAATGCCGTCAGATCGAAAGCAAATACTGTGATGGTGTAATCGGAACACAAGTTACCTATCAGGTACCTCCTACCTATCAGGTACCAACTACCTATCAGGTACCTACACCTACTACAATGAAAATAAGGATTACCTTGAAAAACTTTATGACATAAACTCGAGTAAACATATTTCAAAGGAAGAATTAACCGAAGAAGTAGCAACAAAATCCCAGACAGTGCCATATGGGAACCGTACTGTTGGTGTAACTGAGATCTCCGTCAGGTTTGGCCTACCCCTACGTCAAAGAGGCAGGGTCTACATTCATTGTGAAGCACTGACCATTACAGAATAATTTTCTGTAGAAAAATGTGTCTCATTCTTTGGGGCCTCCGACATCCATCTGAACGTTGTGAAAAGGAGCCTCTGAGAGGCAAATACACAGAGCCAGGACACAACAAGGTAGAGTGTTAGGATGAAGTAATCACTGGCTGCATCCCATGCATAATAACGAAAAAGGGACCAGAATTCCTAACGTATAACCAGATATATGAACGGAAATTCAGTGCACGGGATGCGATGACAACAATGATCAGTAATAGGGGACAATACTACCTGGAAAACACAACAGCAGGTGCACACGTAAATTATCATGCGGCGTTCGGTGGCTTGGTGGCAAAATATGGCACTACTTCAGACCACTGACGCAGATATCGAGAGAGTGCAATCAATATTATTATGTGAAATACTACAGAACATGTAGTGGACTGACAAGACAGCCAGTCCACAGTGACGGGTAACCGAAAGGCACGCGTTTACACACGCCGGCTGGCGTGATGTCTGAAACAGGATACGTAATGAATGCTATAAAAAAAGTACGTAGCTGCTGGAATACTTAACTTTAATCCATCATTTGTATACAGCATTCTTGATGATACAAGTGAGACTCTCTCTAGAAATGGTTAATGGCGCCTTGCTAGGTCGTAGCCTTGGACTTGGCTGAAGGCTATTCTAACTGTCTCTCCGCAAATGAGAGAAAGGCTTCGTCAGTGTAGTCGCTAGCAAAGTCGTCCGTACAACTGGGACGAGTCCTAGTACGTCTCTCTAGACCTGCCGAGTGGTGGCGCTCGGTCTGCAATTACTGACAGTGGCGACACGCGGGTCCGACATGTACTAATGGACAGAGGCCGATTTAAAGCTACCACCTAGCAAGTGTGGTGTCTGGCGGTGACACCACAGAACAAATACCTAAATACTTCAGACTGGATTGATGACACTAGTGTATAATGTGCCAGTGACTATTACGTACCTAGGCAGCTTAAACGTGACATGTTTCAGTGGGCGTCCTTCCAGACTGCGACTCTTCTAAGAATGCAGGAGCTGGAACAAAAATTGTCAGCAAGGGCAGCGAAAAATCTAGAAAATCACATAAATTAGACAAACATGTGAAAACATCAAGCCATCTGAGAGACGTTAATACACATTGACTACATCACTATGATACATAACAGTTACTTGTACAACAAGTAGCATGAGAAGACTAAACAAACAAACACAACAACAAAGACAAGCATACAAAACAATACAATATCATAAATAACCAAACTAGAATACGACATCACAGAGAACAAACTGTACATAAAAAAGTACGCTTCGTTGATGGTGGAAATACCAGTGACTCAAACAAACAAGAATCGGAGATTAAAACAACTTAAAGAAACGGTAATGTGAAGTCATGAAAACACAAGCTACAATAGACAAACAGCATATCGAAAACATACACATATAAGACAGAAAAAGAACTCATGTACGGCATACCCATCAACGACCAACAAAGATGAACAGAACTGCCACTGATACACCTATTGAAAACACAGGCTACAAACACGTCCTATTGCAACACACAAACAACAGAGAACAAATAACAAAAGGGAACTCGAATCCTACAGAAGCACTAACAACAAACACAAACGAGAAAACCAGCGCATCAGAAGATTCGATCAATAAACAGGAACACGATAAAGGAACAACGACTGACCACAGGAATCTTGAGGAGAATATATTCTAAAGTGGGCTCGGAAACAGGCATTTATATCAAACTGTCACCCAAAAGTAAATAAAGTATGTTACCCAACTCCGGAACAGACTTATCGGATAGTCCTACCAACAGAAAACCTCGTAACTTACAAACGAGAGCTCTGTTGACTCCTGGGAAAAAGGGTTGAACATAAAGAAAGTCTAGAATGACTTAGAAGTAATCTTACCCAAGAGATACAATTCCATTTTGATCGGCTTTGAATATGTTGTAGCGAAGAGCGAAACAAGTGAGAAATACTTTATTGTATGTGCCCATACGGCCGTTAACTGAGTTTAACAGTTCTGATCGAATGGCGTTGAAACAGTAACGGAAAAAGGAAACCTTCAAATACAAGGTTTATGATTTGTAGTGCGGGTTACAACGGTTCACCCAGATTAGTTAAAGAAATCATTCATTTCGAAATCCCCCCCCCCCCGCCCCCCACTATTTTGTTTTACGTTTCGACATTTGAGTAACAGCAAACATGATGAAGTGGTATTCCAGGGACGCATTTGTCAGAAATAAACTAGAAATATGCCTGTATTGCTGTATGTGCACCGTAAAAAAAACGCAACTGGACCTCTTCGTCCGATCCATCGGCCAGGGAGGACACAACTGAAACGGGTCCGGACGTTAACGGCGAAGTGGGCTGGAGCACCATCGTGTAGCAGTCACATAACCCTTCGAATCATCAAGAGGTGAGGCAACATCACCAGCAAGGAAAACCGATAATTCCGGCCTGTTAGGCGACGTGGAAGGAGGACTGGTTCCAAAATACGGTAGCCAGTTACCCCAGCCCACGCATTCCGGCAGCAGCGATGCTGATGATGAGCCGTCACCACAACATGGGGGTTCTGTTGATACTGTCCCACAGATGACAGTTATGAAAGTTGAAGATACCACTCCGCGTGAAGGTGGCGTCATCTGTGGAGAGGATGGGTGACACACATTCCGGAATCGTGGTTGCATGGCGAAGAAAACCAGTGATAAACTGTTCCCTGTGTAGAAAGTCTGTAGTTAGTAAGCCCAGCACTCACAGTAGGTGATAAGTGTAGTAACAATTGTCGTGGAGAATGATCAAAAAATGGTTCAAATGGCTCTGAGCACTATGGGACTCAACTGCTGAGGTCATTAGTCCCCTAGAACTTAGAACTAGTTAAACCTAACTAACCTAAGGACATCACAAACATCCATGCCCGAGGCAGGATTCGAACCTGCGACCGTAGCGGTCTTGCGGTTCCAGACTGCAGCGCCTTTAACCGCACGGCCACTTCGGCCGGCCGGAGAATGATCCACACGGTCGTCTGGCTTACCCTGTACTGGGGGGCCAACTGCCTGGTACTGACACGGCGGTCGCCGTTCACAGTGTTAATCAGATTTTCCTCCGAGTCTGGCATCCAAATTATTTCGTGTACGTCGATCATGATATCTTGCATAATGAAACGATCCTGTATCAGAAAAATGGCGACTAACTGTTCCCAACATTGAATGCTGTGACCGTTGTGGCGGGGACAGTTCTCATAGTACAATATTGCTGCTCGCCGACTGTTTACACTTGCCTTTCTGTAAGTAAAAGCCATGTCGGCAAGCTCTCGATTCGAATACGGAACCATTGTGTGCAACGTTGTATCACATCCACTACGAGGTGAGTCAGAAAGAGAAATTAATTGGACACGACATTACCAGTTACCATGGCAGGAGAAGGCGCTAGGGCATGGCGTATGAGGAACAGTATCACCCTCTAGGCGGAAACCATGCACATCGATTACCGTTTCAACGGAATTCATTCAGGATTATTTAACTCAGTTTTTTTCAAGGGGATGTTTCGTTCCCTTAACGGCAGCGTGGGCACGTACACACGCAACATATTCGGAGCCAATAAAAATAGTAACAAGTACAATTACAAAGGGATAAACTTCTGAGAGCATATAGGCGTGTTTACTTTGATCTTAAAGAAATTGGACCTAAGAGCTTTGTAGATACAAGATATCCTCCACCATGAATATCGTACAACTGAAATTTATGAGGAGTAGAATAGTTAGTACAGAGCTAAGGAAATTGCAAGACGAAGTACTAGAAGATATCGTTTATTTATAGGAAGCCCACCATGAGTGACGGTAAAATATCTTGTCTCCCAACGCAATGTATGATAATTACAGCGGTAAAAACGCCAAAGCAGCAATCGTGGTAACTAACTCACGAATTACACTGACCACAATAACACAACTATATATTGAAACGTTGTAAAAGCAGAAATTAGACTTAGAGGGGCATCATGAGTAGTCACATCATTATACGCACCTCTTGTAGACTCAGGGAAATAACAGATTTCTCCAGGGGCAAAAGACTACTCATTCCATGGCTGATATTAACGCACGCTTAGCACATTGGCACGAATATAGGAGAGATGCCAAAGGACAAGTAACGACGGACATCATAAATGAGTGCAACTTTTTTGTGATCAGTAAGACAGGGTAAGCCCCGACATACTGTGGAAATGCTGAAGCTATCAGTAATATAGACACTTCATTACCAAACGGAACATTTGTAACATATATCACAGACTGGTAAGTGCATGGCAGAGCAACGCACAACGATCACACTGTAGTAATTGTACCTACAACAACCCTATTGCTGCTCAACAGGGCAAACTGGCAAGCTCTAGAAGATACTATAGAAAAATTTCCTCTGCACAGCATCCGAGGAAGTACTGACTATAGAGCACACGTATTAACTGACCTACTTCAGAGAGCTCAAATCGCTGCAATCCCACAAATCTATGACATACATAGACAAAGTACACCGTGGTCGACGTTATTAACAGAAGAGTAACGAATGACTACCGAAGTAAAAGATGGTACTACCAACGAGCGAAGACAACAAAAGGAAAAGAAGTCAGACTCCAACAGTAATTTGTAGCCAAACGACGGTACCAAGACGAAATTAAAAGAAAAAAAAGAAAAAAAAGAAAAAACAAGGCAGGACCGTTGGCACAATTTGGTCAGGATAAACTTATGGTGGTATGGGGAGATTCCTATTTTTTTAAAAGGAAAAAAGAAACTGAGAGAATTAATACAACAACGCTAATGTAGAGTGACTAAAAAGTACAACGAGGCAGGGTTGGAGATATTCGGCAGGTTACCTGCTAAACAAGCTACTACCAGACGATTACCATTCACACGGCCAACATCACTACATAGACCTACGCAGACAAATGGACATTAAGTAGATAAGTGGTGGAATCACTACTATCTTCGCTCGTGAGGAGGTTGTGCTGGTAATTACGAAACAGAAAAGATAGGTCCCAGATGGAGTCACCTCAGAAACCATTTAAAGTGCTGCACCACGGATCGTCCCCTACCTAACGCACTTAATGAAGAACTCTTTTCAGTAAGGGAGAATACCAACTGTTTGAAGTCAGCCAATGCAGTGATTATTTAAAAATCAGAGAACAATGACTCAGGTTCATATACGCTGGTCTGTCTACTGAAAGTAATAGGCAGGATCCAGGTGAGGCTACTGTGCTACAGGCTACAGTGATAAAGTCAGCTTCTGGGCCTCAGTCCACATCGGCATTTGTTGAGACCGCCCAAGTCTAGAGCTTTATACATAACTCAGAAAACAAATGGCAAATATGTGGCGGCAATATTAATTGACGTAATATATCTGATAGTATCTGGTGCTTTCGACAACCTTTGGTGTCCTGTACTTCAAATGGTTCTGAACACTATGGGACTTAACAAAAAAAAAAAAAAATGGCTCTGAGCACTATGGGACTCAACTGCTGAGGTCATTAGTCCCCTAGAACTTAGAACTAGTTAAACCTAACTAACCTACGGACATCACACACATCCATGCCCGAGGCAGGATTCGAACCTGCGACCGTAGCGGTCTCGCGGTTCCAGACTGCAGCGCCAGAACCGCGCGGCCACTTCGGCCGGCGGTGGCCTGTACTATTCACAAACTTAAGATATATGCAAATCTCAGGAGCTTTATATAACAGGTTTCTCGGCTGCTGTAGAGTCGTAATTTCTATTGAGTCGCTGATAGACAACCGAGACAGAGATAATAGAACAAAGGGGATAATAGCGTACGCTGATGATTTGCTCGTAGTGGTGTCGGTAAACTGAGGAAGACACTTAGAACAAAAGACTACACAGCTCCTTATAGACATAAGTGAATGGTGAAAATTGATGTGTTGGCAAATATGCCAACACCTTGTAGATAGAGGAACCTGAAATGCACGCTATAATCTAACGCAGACGGGCGTGAGGTCTGGAACAGGATACGTAATGAATGCTATAAAGAAAAGTACGTAGCTGCTGAAATACTTAACTTTTAATCCATCATTTGTATACAGCATTCTTGATGATACAAGTGAGACTCTCTATAGAAATGGTTAATGGCGCCTTGCTAGGTCGTAGCCATGGACTTAGCTGAAGGCTATTCTAACTATCTCTCGGCAAATGAGAGAAAGGCTTCGTCAGTGTAGTCGCTAGCAAAGTCGTCGTACAACTGGGGCGAGTGCTAGTCCGTCTCTCTAGGCCTGCCGTGTGGTGGCGCTCGGTCTGCAATTACTGACAGTGGCGACACGCGGGTCCGACATGTGCTAATGGACCGCGGCCGATTTAAAGCTACCACCTAGCAAGTGTGGTGTCTGGCGGTGACACCACAAAAATAACTATTGCTGCTAACAAAACGATGTACTTACTTTTGAAAGGCGAGCTTCAAACATACCCCAGCATCAAGCTGAACGCGAGCTTGCAACATAAAAGAGTGACAAGATATGTAGGTTCACACATTGAAGAAAAACTGAAGTTCACCCAAGATGTCAAACTGACAACCGACAAAGCAATGAAAATAATGGATAAACTTGCAAGACCAAACACTTAAGAGGTCCGGTGAACCCGCCAGTCTGTGGATGGTTTTTGGGTCGGTTTTCCATATGCCTTGGCGAATGCGGGCTGGTTCCCCTTATTCCGCCTCAGTTACACTATGTCGGCGACTGCTGCGCAAACAAGTTCTCCACGTACGCGTACACTACCGTAACTCTACCACACAAACAGGGGTTACACTCGTCTGGTGTGAGACTTTTCCTGGAGGGTCCACCGGGGGCCGAACCGCACAATAACCCTGGGTTCGGTGTGGGGCGACGGAGGTGTGAAGTAGACTGCGGTAGTCGTTGTGGGGGTGTGAACCACTGCGGCTGCGGCGGGGACGGAGCCTCTCCATCGTTTCTAGGTCCCCGGTTAACGTACAATACAGTACAATACAAACATTTAAAAGTAGAAACTAGCCATAAGGGAAATATGGTGCCATCGGCACAACACCAGTTGAGAGGTGATGGAAGTGTGTCGCATTGACAGCTAACTTGTTGAAGAGAGCCAATCGCGACTAGGTATTTGTAATATAGGAGAGGACATCACAGAAAGATGACAACTAAACTGGTGGCGATATGATATCTGGGAGAGAGAACAGGATTCGAGAGGTAAGGGGAGTAGCATGTACAACTTTTCCCAAACATCAAGGAACGAATGGCGCAAAAGAAATACAGATCCCCAACGTGGTATGATCCATTTCCTTTTGCGCCATAGTTCATGCACAGAACATCTCTATCGGTTTGATCTCAGACGAACACCTGCGTGCGCTTGCGGTGAACTAGGAACTCTTGAACATGCCACTTTACACTGTGGCAGACTCACGCACATAAAACCTCGCACTGAGTACGGACAAATTCTACGATAGCCGGACGATTGGTGCATACTGGTTGACATAACCAATAATGTGTCACGTACATTACAAGAATTATACAAGCAAGAGCAGTAACACAAACAGATAAGTACAAAAGCACATATGCGGGCGCATGATACTTGGATTGAAACAGACAGGCACACAAACGCAGAAATAGGATCAGATGTTGGTGCAAACTCAAATATTAAGATTAATATATAGACCTAAATGTAAGACAAAACTGAATTAAGGCACACCGACATCGATCAACTATCATTTTAATACTAATTGAAATTTTTTGTGTAATACATGTAGTTTAAATATAGTAATTGTTTATTAAGCTTAGGTAAAATAGTAACTGTAATGTAATGGTTACTACACTTACATAAGGTTTTATCTTATAGACAATACAAACAGTAAGCACACAAGACGCAGAAAATAGGAAGTCAAAGATGCGCAGATAATGTACCGATTATGCCCTGTGTGAAGCACAATAGTAATCTAAGACTAAAACAGATAAACGTCTGTACACATCAATTTACCAAATGAATATTAAAATTATGTTTTGTACACTGCTTCAAATGTGACGGACTCGATGATTTTCCGAGCTCTCACACCTGAGATAACTAGATAGATGGTGAAATACCTAATACAGATCAATCTACTTTCCTATTATTTTTTATTAACTACAAGAGTGTTATATTTAGAAAAATTTTCCGAATTTCTAATATATCATAATGTGATAACCTCGTTTCTTATCCTCTATTCATAAATCGCTAGTCTTAAGATTTCATTTCATAATTACTTTCAAGTCTGTAAGTGTCTAAAGTTGCAATATTATTATCCCTCATTACAAATAAGAAGTACTAAATAAGTTTCACGTTCTGTAAATGTACAATTCCATATTGAGAACATGTAAATACGATCTGTCGTAGTAATTAGGTGGCTGCTCATTTGTAAATGGCAAAAAATATTAAGAAGAAATACTACTCGATCTAGTGGTGAGAAACAGAAGCGCACAGTATTGACTCAAAAGTACAATATGGATATACTGGGCATGAGAGCAAGTTTGAATAAGGAAATAAAGGAGTGCATGGGATAAATAATGGTAAGATACCTGTGGTAGGACAAAAGCATGGAGGAGAACATACTGATTCATATCTAACATCAAAGGCAGATCAATAACGACATATTTCCTTCCTACCGAGGGAGCAATACACTACCTATCAGGACATGGTACATATGCCAGATACTTACTGAAAATGCGACAACGCACCACAGACACCTGGGAATGAGGACCAAACTGCACGCCGGACCACATCGTCTGGGAATGCGTCATTAGAGAAGATGTTACAGGGCGGCACAAGAACGTCTTTGGGAATGACATTTCATAACATAGAAATGAATAAGGAACTGTAGTGCAAAACTGAACCCGCTGACAGCTGAAATATCAGCTTGTAAACTGCAAGCCTGCATGGCTGAGAGAAGCAGGAGGATGCCGCAAATCATAACAATCAGACGCAAGTCGGAAGGACATACACCTAAAACAAGCTTAGGGAAGCAGTCAGGAAATGAGCCTTGGCTAGGACGAGGTAGGATATCTGAGACTGGCAGTCCTATCACAATCTCGTGACCTTGGGTGGTACAGCAGACTCTGTGAATACTGAGCTATGCCTCAGTACGCCGGGGGCTAATCACGCAGTTAAATGAGAAATGTAGCTGGGTTCTGATACCGAGTGGAATAGTGCAGTGTAGTTGCGTTTAGTGCAGTGTTATATATTAGTGTAGCCCTGATTTATAAATTACAAAAAATTGTAGTCCAGCAGTGCATCACAATGTAGTAAACCAGTAACATGTTGCCTTCTGGATTCGGAATGAATATATGCTAAGGTGAAAAAAAATCATTCTCTAGCGATATGCAAATTCACTCCTGGAAATTGAAATAAGAACACCGTGAATTCATTGTCCCAGGAAGGGGAAACTTTATTGACACATTCCTGGGGTCAGATACATCACATGATCACACTGACAGAACCACAGGCACATAGACACAGACAACTGAGCATGCACAATGTCGGCACTAGTACAGTGTATATCCACATTTCGCAGCAATGCAGGCTGCTATTCTCCCATGGAGACGATCGTAGAGATGCTGGATGTAGTCCTGTGGAACGGCTTGCCATGCCATTTCCACCTGGCGCCTCAGTTGGACGAGCGTTCGCGCTGGACGTGCAGACCGCGTGAGACGACGCTTCATCCAGTCCCAAACATGCTCAACGGGGGACAGATCCGGAGATCTTGCTGGCCAGGGTAGTTGGCTTACACCTTCTAGAGCACGTTGGGTGGCACGGGATACATGCGGACGTGCATTGTCCTGTTGGAACAGCAAGTTCCCTTGCCGGTCTAGGAATGGTAGAACGATGGGTTCGATGACGGTTTGGATGTACCGTGCACTATTCAGTGTCCCCTCGACGATCACCAGTGGTGTACGGCCAGTGTAGGAGATCGCTCCCCACACCATGATGCCGGGTGTTGGCCCTGTGTGCCTCGGTCGTATGCAGTCCTGATTGTGGCGCTCACCTGCACGGCGCCAAACACGCATACGACCATCATTGGCACCAAGGCAGAAGCGACTCTCATCGCTGAAGACGACACGACACGTCTCCATTCGTCCCTCCATTCACGCCTGTCGTGACACTACTGGAGGCGGGCTGCACGATGTTGGGGCGTGAGCGGAAGACGGCCTAACGGTGTGCGGGACCGTAGCCCAGCTTCATGGAGACGGTTGCGAATGGTCCTCGCCGATACCTCAGGAGCAACAGTGTCCCTAATTTCCTGGGAAGTGGCGGTGCGGTCCCCTACGGCACTGCGTAGGATCCTACGGTCTTGGCGTGCATCCGTGCGTCGCTGCGGTCCGGTCCCAGGTCGACGGGCACGTGCACCTTCCGCCGACCACTGGCGACAACATCGATGTACTGTGGAGACCTCACGCCCCACGTGTTGAGCAATTCGGCGGTACGTCCACCCGGCCTCCCGCATGCCCACTATACGCCCTCGCTCAAAGTCCGTCAACTGCACATACGGTTCACGTCCACGCTGTCGCGGCATGCTTCCAGTGTTAAAGACTGCGATGGAGCTCCGTATGCCACGGCAAACTGGCTGACACTGACGGCGGCGGTGTACAAATGCTGCGCAGCTAGCGCCATTCGACGGCCAACACCGCGGTTCCCGGTGTGTCCGCTGTGCCATGCGTGTGATCATTGCTTGTACAGCCCTCTCGCAGTGTCCGGAGCAAGTATGGTGGGTCTGACACACCGGTGTCAATGTGTTCTTTTTTCCATTTCCAGGAGTGTATTTGTGTTCTGCTAGTTGTAGAACATTTTCAACCATTCATGGACGGGCCACAAACGTTCGTGACAGATTTCAGGAACAATCTGGACAATTTGAGCGACAGATTTGGCTTCCCTTATCGCCTGACATGAATCCGATCGAACACTTATTATTGTTATTATTATTATTATTACTATTATCACTATTGGCGGCTGCAGCAGTACAAGCAGTTAAATTCGTTATTTTATTGTTAGTATAATTTACTCACACCGACTTTGCATACACTCAAATAATCCTCCTAAAATTATTTTGATAGGTAACTATGATGTAATAGCTACTGTATGTGCGAAACGCTAGTTCGATGTAAGGGATGTCCTGATAGCCCTAAACAGATCAAGTTAAATAAGTAAATAATAATCGAGAGGTTAGTTCTTGCACAACATCCTGCACTAGCAGAACCTTTGTAGTTGTGGATGGCTGCAGTGGCAGTATGGCTCAGTAATTCGTAGGGCACTTCCAACGACTTGTGATTCCATGCTACGTTAGTTACTGCACTACGTCGGGCAAAAGGAAGTCCGACACGTTATTAAGAGGTATCCCATGACCTTAGTCACCACGGTATATCTCTGAGGGCAGATGGACCAATGGTAGTATCAGACCTTCTTTTCCATTTTAAAAATTAATATTGTGTTACATTTACATACATATTTTATATAATTTTTTTCCTGCTTAAACTCTGTAATTTTTAGTTATACTAACACATTTGAAATTATGTTAAAATGTTATATGCATTATTCATGCCAATTCATGCACAAATTTTGGTCTGTTCTTGTATCTACATTACAGACTACAACAAAATAGCAAAATATTAGGAAGGCAATAATCCGAATAATTGATTAGTAACTACGGCAACGGATCATGAAAGCCGTGAATGTATAATTAACGTTTGCCTAAAACTGAGTAGTATATAAATTAATTATTCTTGTCAAACAATAAACTAGTGGCCAATATCACAGGAATTCTTGTTATTCCATGATTACCGGTTTCGGCGAAATTAAAGCCGCCATCATCGGATCTTAGGACACATACAGGTTACAACATCTAAGCAAACAATGGTAATATTAATAGTTGCCTATTACACGCAGGCCTTACAAAATTGTCGTTAGTAGCACATAGGCGTCCAACAGAGATGACATTATAAATGTTAAGTGTCTCCATAAAATACAAGCGCAAGCTAGATACTACCGCAACTCCTGCTCTGTTCTTCCACTTACTCTTGATGGAGACACTTAACATTTGTAATGTCATCTCTCTCGGACGCCTGTGTGCTACTTACGACAATTTTTCAAGGCCTGCGTGTTATAGGCAACTACTAGTATCACCATTGTTTGCCTTGATGTTTTAACCTGTATGTGTCCTAAGATCAGATAATGGCTGCTTTAGTTTCGCCGAAAGCGGTAATCATGGAATAAAAAGAATTCCTGCGATCTTGGCTACCAGGTTAATGTTTTAAAAGCATCTAAATAGCTCACATATGAGCACAATATGCTCCCTACAACATAAATTAATTACTCTTTGAATAACCTCGTTCACTGTAAACTGACTCTCTGATTCATCCTATTATAGCCAATTGAAACACGTATGGAATACTTTTGATGATCCTACGCACATTATGTCTCCTAGTCTGACAAATCTGAGAGTTGCAGAGGCTGGCATGAGGACTGCTTGAGATTTGGTGGTGTAAGTCTTGAAGTCAACTTTCTTGGTTATGCAGAAATGTCTCGAAGGTTTTTGTTTCGTATAGTTTACAGCCTTCGGTGGAATTTCTGGTAGGTCTCTTTAGGTATGAGTTTGGAAACCCGCCAGAACACAGAACACATGTCCTAGACGACAGTCGCTAGGCGGCGCACACACTACAAAATTAGCACTTTTAGGCGGCCAAAAATCGATTTTCACACTTATAGATTAGGTCCAAACGTCGTTTTATTCTTCATCTCAGGTAACTGGTCCATCGCAATGCCGTAAAATATCCTTAGTTATGTTGATAATAAAGGCGTGTGAGTGTCTGACAGGCAAGTGGCATTCGAAACGCGAAAGTATTATAACGTGAATTTTTTGATCATCTCATGCGAAAATCTCTTTATTTTATCACTGAGGTGGAAGCCATAGGTGTTTTCGTTAAATAGACAACGCTACAATTTATTTTTTACCCTTGTTAATAGTAAATGACGATTTTATAAAACATATTTTTCCCTGGACTTTTAAAAAAAGTTCCGCTTAGTACCGCTTCTGTCCTACATATTTACACTAGTGCATTTGTTGACTATTAGCACTGTAAATTCTAGGAACTCAAACCAACGCGCTGTGACATCAGACTCTTTTATTAAAGGTAGTCGGAGTGGACCAAGTCACTCGGAATTAAATATGAGGAAAATGGATCTAGTTTTAGTGTTAAAAAAGGAGAACTTTTACAGTCATAGTCTAAGTGTGTAGAACGATTAACGACGCACATGTTGGACAAACCTAGTGAATATAAACAGTCAAAAGACAGCAAGGCAACACCCAAAGAACTCAATAACCTTGATTTACTTTTGCAAAAACGATATTCTACGACTAGTTCATTTAAGTTTGGGTATCTGTTTTACACTCACTCCTTAGATGTTACGAATATTTGTTACATATATCATATAAATTGGAACTGAAGCAGTGGCAAGCAAGAGATAAAGAAACCAAAGAAAATATAAAAAGAAGAAAGGAAGAAATAACCACTAAATTCTATCATGAAATGGGATTAATGGTAGACCAGCCCATGCAAGGCGGAGGTAACTCCAATGACGGGAATACTGCAAGAAAGATTTTGCGGAGCCCACGAAATCTGCGACTATAACAGGTCTAGAGCAAGAAATTATACAAAGATTTGCAAACATCCTAAGCGTTTTGTCTAACGGATTTGATGTTAATTACAGCAATTTTAAAAATTATTGCCTCGAAACAGCAAAACTCTGTTTAGAAACGTACACGTGGTACAAATGAGTGCATCTGTGCACAAACTGCTAATACGTGGTGCAGACATAGTAAAGGAACTACCTTTGCCAGTAGGGCTTTTTTCAGAAGATGTCTTGGAATCTAGTCAGGAAGAAAATAAAGGTTTAAGACTTTTCGATGCAGCGAAAACTTCAAGAATACATACCAATACGGATATTGTCTACTGAATGCTGATAGCTTCAGATCCTATCATTGCGTCCAAGAGGAGGAGGCACATTTAAAAAAGTAAATCCTTTCCTAGCGAGGTACTGTTAATGTTAGAAGAACCTGTTGTGAAAATGCTTGAGGATAATGGTGACGAAGAAGCAATGGATGATGATGATGATGATGATGATGATGATGATGATGACTACGACGACGACGGAACAATGGATGAATATAATGAGAGATACTAACTGTCTGTAAACTTTAAGTAAAGTATACTAATTTGATTTTCATTCTACTTTTTCATTTTTAGCTACCTATAAATCACGTTTTAGGTTGGTAGGTACTTTCAAAATCTTGTCAAGTCTGATTATACATCAACCCTAAGGTCAGAAGCCTATCTAAGTATAAATGCAGATATCAATTAGCATATTTGAATTTTGGCCGGCTAAAGTGGTCATTTTGCCGTGTGTGCGGCCTATCGGCTTCCGTAGTCACTTTTTAAAGCTAGCGGCACAGCGGCCTATACCAAGACCAGAAAGGCTGGTCGTCAGATGGAATCGGTGAGCTGTCGAGTCAGTCACCCTCACACTGTCTGCTCCCGTCATGGGGTCGCAACCCCTCTACTGCCATCCTGAGACGGCCCGGTCACAGGGGACCAGCTGCAGCGTTGATATGTCAAGGGTCGTTCTAATATCTCTTAGCCACTGCGCCACCGGTTGTCTGCCATTGCCAGACGCAACCAGTCAGACGCTGGACCCTGGTTCGCTCCATGTGCATATACAGGGTGAGTCACCTAACGTTACCGCTCGATATATTTCGTAAACCACATCAAATACTGACGAATCGATTCCATAGACCGATCGTGAGGAGAGGGGCTAGTGTAATTGGTTAATACAAACCGTACAAAAATGCACGGAAGTATGTTTTTTTAACACAAACTTACGTTTTTTTTAAATGGAACCGCGTTAGTTTTGTTAGCACATCTGAACATATAAACAAATACGTAATCAGTCCCGTTTTTTGCATTGTAAAATGTTAATTACATCCGGAGATACTGTAACCTAAAGTTGACGCTTGAAACCTCCGACGTTCAGTTGCGTGTTGTAACAAACACGGGACACGGTCGGCGAGCAGCATCTGCAGGGACATGTTTACAATGACGAATCTACGGAACATGCATTACTGGTCCGTGGACAATCCTCGCTGGTTCAGACAGGTAGAGCGACAGCGACCGTGGACTGTAAATGTATGGTGCGGAATCATTGGCGACCACCTCATTGGTCCTCACTTCATTGCAGGGGCCCAAACAGCTGCAACATACATCGCGTTTCTACAGAATGATCTGCCAACGTTGCTCGAAAATGTCCCACTGGAAACGCGTCGACGTATGTGGTATCAGCATGATGGTGCACCTGCACATTCGGCAATTAACACTAGGCTGACCCTTGACAGGATGTTCGACGGGCGTTTCATAGGACGTGGAAGACGCATAAATTGGCCAGCCCGTTCTCCTGATCTTACACCTCTGGACTTCTTTCTGTGGGGTACGTTAAAGGAGAATGTGTACCGTGATGTGCCTACAACCCCAGAGGACATGAAACAACGTATTGTGGAAGCGACATTACACCATATGTACTGCGGCGTGTACGACATTTATTACGACAGAGATTGCAATTGTGTGCAGCAAATGAACGCCACCACATTGAACATCTATTGGCCTGACCTGTCGGGACACACTCTATTCCACTCCGTAATTGAAAACGGAAACCTCGTGTGTACGTGTACCTCACCCCTCATGGTAATGTACATGTGCGTCAGTGAAAAAGACCAATAAAAATGTGTTAGCATGTGGACGTAATGTGCTGTACCAGTCTCTTCTGTACCTAAGGTCCATCACCGTTCCCTTTGGATCCCTACGTAATTCGGTGCTCTCCGATACACACGATCGAACAGCGGAGGAGTGGTACTCAAGCGTCAACTTTAGGTTACAATATATCCGGATGTAATTAACATTTTACAATGCAACAAACGGCACTAATTACGTATTTGTTTATATGTTCAGATGTGCTAACAAAACTAACGGGGTTCCATTGAAAAAAAACGTAGGTTTGTGTTAAAAAACATACTTCCGTGCATTTTTGTACGGTTTGTATTAATTAATTACACTAGCCCCTCTCCTCACGTTCGGTCTGTGGAATCGATTCGTCAGTATTTGATGTGGTTTACGTAATATATCCAGCGGTAATGTTGGGTGACTCACCCTGTATAGTCTCGTCATCCGCGTCACCTCCTGACGTAACTCACGGCACTCAAACGGCACGACGCAACTGGACGTAGCAGCTGGATTTGGCGTCATGACAATGCTCCGCCGTCGAGGTCCGTGGGTTGATTGTCAACTTCTAGATCCCGCCCGATGTGCGCTGAGTTACTAATTCGAACTGCGTTACGTCGGCATTTAATTCACCTCGACGCACCGACCTCCACCAGAGCATACCCACACCATTTAGAGAGATCTCTAAAACACAAAGAAAGTATAGCCATGCTTTTGACATTGTTCTTTGAACACACCGGTATTACGTCGCATTCCTTTCGTTATACAAACCATCTAATAATGTGCGACTGTAACAATATCCGAACTGTGACTGAAAGACTTTTCGTGTATATAGTTTGTATATCAGAAACCGTAGAAGTGAAAAGCCTGTCGGGTAGTGTGCCAAATTGCCCTCCCACCGTCCGCCGACCTCCTCCTCCCCCCTCCCCTCTCCCCCGCCACCTTCCTGAGGAGGCGTGTTTCCCTCGACGAACAGTTAGCCGTCTAGATGGCGTCACGCTGGACGGTGAACTGTGGTTGTAGAAGCGGGGAAGCAGAGTTTTCAGTTGATCGGACAGAAATCTGGAACATAGTCTAAGCTAACCTGTTAACATTACCCAACACAGATCTGGCGGGGAAACTGTAGCTGTTATTTTTACTGGGGGTATTCAGCTTTATTGTGTGTGTAAATGGAGATGGCATCTCCTCGGTAAAATATTGTGGAGGTAGAAATTGTCTACCATTTGCATCTCTGGGTGGAGAATACTCCCTGGGTTGCCAAAAGCATGGCTGTATTGAAAGAATATTTTGCGGGTTTCATGATTAAATTTTGAGAGGACACGAAACTTTCTGTAGACTGCCAATTCCCTCTCCTCCTTTTCGATACTAAATCACTTATACTGACAGGCAACATTGAGCTTTATCGTGATGCAAGTGACACGTACCTTCCAATACAGCCACAAAATGGCCGGTATTTCAAAAAACGTCAAGATGTCGTTGAGCCAGTGCTGCATCCATAGTCGATGGGCTCACCACTGTTGTGACACCACTGTCTGGGGCTTCGAGCTATGGCGCAACGACCGTCGCAATCCTGATACTTCATGGTTCTCCAGACTCGTTGCTCTGTTCTTTTGGATACCTTCACGCTGCAAACAAGCCATTTCCCTGACGCAACATACGTTACGCAGTCCTCAATAGTCGAGTGCACACTATGTCTGCCTTCAGAAGCAACATTCTTATTGGGCTGTTGAGATTCTCCATAGGGTTGAGCAAGGGCTTCCTGAACCCAGCGATGTCATAATCGCATTACAGTCGTGGGATCCAGACCAATGGGGGCAGAAATGGCACGTAACGGTCAAATATCGTTCTGGTAGGTCACAATCAGCAGCTATCCAATAAACCACACGTGCTAGTAATTGTTTCTCAACGTTTCGTGTGGCATAAATTATCTTATCGCAAAGAACCAACAATAAAAAGCGTTTTTTAATAAGAAACCCGATGTGCACATTTTTTTATGGACGCTGTATACTTGATGTCTCGGAACTCGTGTTAAAGGCTTGCCGGATTGTAAAAGGGAAAGGTTTATTTTTTTTCAGCATGTGTCACATCCAATTGAAAATTTATGTCTCCCTGTGAGACACATGGTTCTTAGTCGCATAGGAGTAGCAGGAAAGTCGAAATACGTTGAATACCTTCGGAGATGTAGTCACATTTTTCCAAGTCTGCAATATGTCGGTATTGCCGCGAGTACCTGGGTAACATCGACATCCGTAAAGGATAGTACCCAGAATATGAAATACAGACAGAATAAAATCCCTGTTCTAAGAATGTGACACATTTTATTATCTTGACGTGTATCTCAATACATGCATCACACTTTATTCGAAAATTATGTTCAAATTAACTTCAGTATTATAGAAACCTAGAGCTCTGTTGACACTTGTTCCTGATGGTTTCCATAAGCTTATTTTATGATTTGTAGCTTTAAAACCAGAGACCTTGTCTCCTGTGGCGATTTTAGTAATTTTACTGAAATTGTACTTAAGGCCTAGTTTCTCGGGAAGATCTTAATCAATTCGCCGCTACTCAGCGAGGAAAATTCAATAGAATCAATGTTCCAATATAGTTACATTGTTCGTTAAATCTTGTCCTTGTTCATTGGTAAGTACTGATCTTCCTCCCAACGAATATTTGTTTTCTAAACGTGATTTTAATGCATTATAAATTATAATTCTAGCATGGTCAGCTGCTTTGATACACCGTGCAGTGCTTTTCCTTACTTCACTAACCTTAACGCATTTTTATATTTTCTTCAGTCTGTTTTCTTTTTCTTGTCCTACATATAATATCGTTACTTACCTTTGTGCAAATAACATTTTTTTAGAAGTTTAGAGCATGGGGAAATATCGTAACGCTGTCGATATGGCCCAATATTTGTCTGCGGATACTACCCTACACAAACAACAAGGTGGACTCCAGACGTCAATTTCTTTGCTAATGCTTGAAAAGTTAACAAATCACACATTAAGAGGTACTTTAGGAATCATATTATCTGACCACATTATAATTATTACAGTTAAAAAAGTTATTGATACACTTATCTCACTTTAACCATAAATCAAAAATAACATAAAAACTCAATAACAATCTAATTTTATCACCACAATAGGGCTGTAATTTGTATGAACTCATCGCCTCTGCACTATGTCAGTGTCATCCGCTAGGCTGCAGCGCTCTTTCCAACCGACTACCCTGCTACTCAGTTCAGAAAATGACGATGTGGGTATTGCCAGGTATGTCGGTATACCCCTCGTCTCCCATATGCTACACGCCCAGCCATTAGTGGTATTCCATCGGCGCTGGGCATTCGACCAGCACAGTACCTGTGCCCCCCTCAAAACTGCTAGTCTTCAAGGCGTCAGCCAGCACTGACGATTCAGATGTTTAAAATGGATAAATCCTTTGATACTAAATAAAAAAAAATGGTTCAAATGGCTCTGAGCACTATGGGACTTAACATCTATGGTCATCAGTCCCCTAGAACTTAGAACTACTTAAACCTAACTAACCTAAAGACAGCACACAACACCCAGTCATCACGAGGCAGAGAAAATCCCTGACCCCGCCGAGAATCGCACCCGGGAACCCGTGCGTGGGAAGCGAGAACGCTACCGCACGACCCTTTGATACTCCATCCGGTCTCCGATAGTCGTGTGTTCAACTCATGGCATACCTGTACCAGCCATCTTGGGCTTTGTATGGCAGTCCAGGTGTAAGGCTCGCTGAGCTACGAGGCTGCCACGACACTTGATGGTCACTGTTCGGCTATCGCAGTGTGCTGTTACATAAGCATACTCACCCGCTGCGTGCCAGATATAGCCAGATTCTTCGCTGCAGTCGTCGAGCTTTTGTAAGGAAGCATCGGATAATGCTGCTGATTAAGCATTCTTGACTTCGCGCTCATCCCAGTACTGGAAATACTATACCACAGTTTACATTTTATGCCACTTCGGAGTCTCTAGTGGCTTTCATGCATCACTGGTATCAGCATAGCTGAACTCGACCACTACATCATGAATACGGTGCCATTTATACAGCTGCTGGATGCATATGGGAAGGGCCTTGGAGGCAATCCGCCAGCAGTGGAGCACCGTCACCTGCGACAGGTCTGCGAAGGAGACACCTGTGCCCACGTGTGCTCGGTCAGCTGATGGTCGTGCTAGAGTTTCACTTACCCTCCCTCACAACTGACTGCGCGAACAACAAACGTGACCGAACAGAGCCCAAGTGCTCCCAGCCATGAGTTCTCCATCGGCAGCCACCCTGTGCCTGGAGTTACAACGCAGACCCAGACACGGTGCAGGGCTAACGCTTAAGCAGACACCTTCTACCGTTGTACTTGCTCCGTGCTGTCTCCCCCATTGTCAGGGGGATTACAGATTATTGGCTGCACATTGGAGAATATTTTTAGGAACTTACGATAAACAGAGGAATGGTATGTCTATCTTTAATTTTATTTTTTATTTTAGTTATTTATTTAACCTGATCAGATTAGGGCCATCAGGCCCTCTCTTACATCGGACCAGTGTTTCACACATGCAGCCTTTCACACATCAGAGTTACATCATGACAATACTTTAAGTAAGAAAATTAGATTACTCTAGTCACAATACGAATAAAGAATAATGACTAAGACCTAATAAAGTAAATACCGGCAGTATTTTACGACAGGTGCTATACATACAAATTATGATAAAAGTAATAATAGTAACAGCAAAAAAAGTATAATAATAATGATAAACATGAGAAAAATGGGCAATAGTAATGAAGATTTGTGCAGATGTACATTAATATCTTGGTGTGTAAAGTAGATGTTTACTAGTATAGCGATTTTTGGGGGAGGGAGACTTCAGGAGGGGGAAGGAGGAAAGTAATGAGGTAAAGTGCATTCGTGTACAAAGGAAAGCTGTTGCTTAAGTAGATACGTCATTAACTGTTTTTTGAAGCTGGACATGTTTTTCAGTTCTCTAACATACCGAGGGAGGTTATTCCAGAGTCGGGTTCCCGCTACTGCAAAGGACTTGGAGAAGGTGACTGAGCGATGCAGTGGAACAGAGAGGATTTTATTATGATGGGGACGTGTGTTTCTGTCATGTTGTTCAGACATAAGCGTTAAGAACGAGGAGAGATATGAGGGACAGTGTACATTTATAAGGCAGTAGATGAGACAGAGTGTATGGAAATCTCTGCGTTTGTCTGCACGCAGCCAGAACAATTTTGCATATGCTGGTGAAATGTGATCAAAAAGTCGAATGTCACAGATATATCGGACGCAGGCGTTCATGACCAGTTCCAGACGTCGGGAGTTTTCCTGAGAGAGGCCTTGTAGGATAATATCGCTGTAATCAATGATTGGGAGTATAAGCGTTTGTACTAATTTCTTTTTCAGATCGAAAGGGAAGAGTTTTTTATATTTTTGTAGGACATGAAGGGATGCTGATGCTTTTTTGCACACTGCTGTTACGTGCTCTGTCCAATTTAGATTTTCATCTATTATTACTCCCAAACTCTTTGCTAAGGGAGAGAAGTTAATATTTGTTCTATTTAGGATAAGAGATGGTACGGATTCCCGATGTTTTGGGCTAATGAGCTTAGAGGGACCAACAAGTACCGCTTGGGTTTTAGATGGGTTTAGTTTTAGTCAGATGTCCTGTGCCCATTTTGATAGTGCATCGAGATCAGTATTGAAGTTTTCAATAGCTTTCTTAAGATTGTTTGGTTCCGCACTTAGATACAACTGAAGGTCATCAGCAGAACCAGTGACACATCATTGTCATACAGAGAGAAGAGTATGGGACCTACTACTGAGCCTTGGGGAACGCCTGACACTACCTGCCGCCATTGTGATTTTATATTCCCGGACAGGAAGCGTTGCTGACGAAACGTCATGTATGAGCGAAACCATTGCACTGCACTTAGTGAGAAATTTAGACACCTAAGTTTGGCTAGTAAGATGTCGTAGTCGACAGTATCAAGTGCTTTGCTGAAATCTAAGAAGCAAATGATAGTCGCTTCTTGTCTGTCCATGGCAAGTTTCAGGTCATCTGTCACCTTTATCAGTGTGGATGTTGTGCTTCGATGTTTCCGGAAACCTGATTGGTATTCGTCATCAGATTATCGCTAATGGAAAATTCGTCAGAATGTTTACTTTTAAACTGTGGTTAGTGGTATAGACATGGCTAGCAGTAGTACTAACATGTCCGGTGTTCGTGACAGGAAAATGCTTTTCATGGAGCATGATAAGGATAGCTACTACTCGTATAAAGAACCTGAATTTGTCCCTAGGCAAAAGCGCTTCAAAAGTGGTTGCTTATCAGTAAATGTGAATAATTAAGTAAGTAAGTAAACAATGTTAAGTCCCTTTCCACAATTTACTAGAATTTACAAGTAGCGTAATGGCAGAAATTTTAAAGGCCATTGTCAATGTAGTTCATGTGATTTAGTAAGGCGATAATGAAGTTGATTTTACATTGAGGTGAAACATAGAATAATTTCTGAAGTGGTTATATTTTATGATTGCAAAAATCGATAATGCAAATCTCAGTATCGTAAACTGAAACAGTTAGGACCTTCTAAACTTTTATTTTCGAGAGACTTCACGGTAACATTTTGTTAACTCGCCCACAAGTTGACAGTGAGAGGTCAACGCTAACTTAAACTGCACTGAGTCAAAAGTGGGATGGGCTCACAGTTCAGACATCGCCTCCATCCTTACTTTTATTATAAAACTTCACACTGTCTGGCAATTTATGCTCAGTATTCTCATTGTCTTGGTTTGCAGCATGCATGTTACTCAGAATAAGGACTCTTCTTTTCCCTCTTTCCTTGGTATATCGTGACAAGGCTGTCGCCAGACTTGTGCAAGTGGGTTGCATACAACGCGTCGTCTCCACTTCACACCGGAACTGTTCCTGCAAGGGAAGGTTGGCTGCCGGCCGCGGTGGTCTAGCGGTTCTAGGCGCGCAGTCCGGAACCGTGCGACTGCTACGGTCGCAGGTTCGAATCCTGCCTCGGGCATGGATGTGTGTGATGTCTTAGGTGTGTTAGGTTTAAGTAGTTCTAAGTTCTAGGGGACTTACGACCACAGATGTTAAGTCCCATAGTTCTCAGAGCCGTTTGAACCATTTTAAAGATTAGCTCTTCTCTGCAATTTGTAGGTGCTAGTAAACTCATCTCCTACTGTTAGGGTAAAGTGTCGCACGCGAAATTTTCTTAGAGGTAAGTAACTTAAAAACTGTGTGAGCATTGATCACGGTAAGGTGAATAACTTTGTAAAACACGTGCTTAGGCCGTCGGTGCCAAAGTGTAGCCGTATAGTGAACCACATCGCCGCGGGTGGGACCTCTTTGAATGATCTTCGAAGAATGCTAGCTAAGTCTTTTCCTTTTTGTTTCAGTTCATCCGCCAGTTCCAGGGATGTGAGATGTTGTCAGTCGTGAACAAAGTTGAGGAATGACTGTGCCAACATCATAAAGGCACAGTGACCAGTACCCTTGATTGGATGACGAGTTTCCCGAGGTAAGGAAATCCATTCAGGATCTGGTGCTTGTCAGCATCACAAAACTGCCAGAAAATGATCCAATCTTATCACGATTACTCGCATGTAATGTACGAGTGTGAATGGACTCCTGTCCTCAAGGATACAGCTGTTCGCCGTCAGTCATGTTCTCGCCTGCCTTGTAGCAGACAATGCAATTCTCAGTAAGTACAGGGCTATTACAAATGATTGAAGCGATTTCATAGACTCACTGTAGCTCCATTCATTGACATATGGTCACTACACACTACAGATACGTAGAAAAGCTCATTAAGTTTTGTTCGGCTGAAGCCGCACTTCAGGTTTCTGCCGCCAGAGTGCTCGAGAGCGCAGTGAGACAAAATGGCGACAGGAGCCGAGAAAGATCATGTCGTGCTTGAAATGCACTTACATCAGTCAGTCATAACAGTGCAACGACACTTCAGGATGAAGTTCAACAAAGATCCACCAACTGCTAACTCCATTCGGCGATTGTATGCGCAGTTTAAAGCTTCTGGATGCCTCTGTAAGGGGAAATCAACGGGTCGGCCTGCAGTGAGCGAAGAAACGGTTGAATATGTGTATCTGGACATGCTGGAAAATTGGCTCATGCCACAACTGGAGACCGACAGTGCCGACTTCATCTTTCAACGGGATGGTGCTCCACCGCACTTCCATCAAGATGTTCGGCATTTCTTAAACAGGAGATTGGAAAACCGATGGATCGGTCGTGGTGGAGATCATGATCAGCAATTCATGTTATGGCCTCCACGCTGTCCCGACTTAACCCCATGCGATTTCTTTCTGTGGGGTTATGTGTTTAAACCTCCTCTACCAAGAAACGTGCCAGAACTGCGAGCTCGCATCAACGATGCTTTCGAACTCATTGATGGGGACATGCTGCGCCGAGTGTGGGAGGAACTTGATTATCGGCTTGATGTCTGCCGAATCACTAAAGGGGCACATATCGAACATTTGTGAATGCCTAAAAAAACTTTTGGAGTTTTTGTATGTGTGTGCAAAGCATTGTGAAAATATCTCAAATAATAAAGTTATTGTAGAGCTGTGAAATCGCCTCAATCATTTGTAATAACCCTGTACATTCCATAGTTCTGCAGAGAGGCCTAATTTATCAGTTTCTTTGCGTTCTCTCCTTGATGACATAGAATCAGACTTAAGATGATGAGATATTTCAGAAAATCTGTTAATTGAAATGGTCCTGTGAAAGAAAGGAGGTCCCCACCTAGTGTTCCATAAGTCTTTGTATGAAATGCCTCGAGCACTATATGCTCCACGATCATAATCCAGTGGAATCATCTAGTATTTCCAAGCTTAGGGACGACACATTATTACCAACTGTGCTGTGAGCCTTTTCTTTAGTTTGCTTTTTTGTATGTTTGAGGTTTGGGTCGCTTGAAAATAAACGCAACGCAGAAAATGTCGAGTCACCTGGAACACGTGGTTTGACCTGCCCTATCGGGATGGGTGTCTTCCGCAACAAATTCCGGGCGCTGCTCCTACCTGCTGTGTCGCCTGGCTCAATCCGAGTCCACGTGGTGGCACTGGAACCCTCCTATACCTCGAGCGGATACAGCACGGCGCCTCCTCTTCCTCGTGCCCGAAGGGCTGCTGCCCCACGATGCGCTTTGTCAGTAGAATGGTTCATGCTTACGCTGTGCAAGACGTAGGTCATCGTCACATACTTCAGATTGTGCTTGCTGGTCTTCTGATGGGTCTGAATCACTTGACTTGGAAGTTTCCAACGGAAAGAAATCTGTCCTCCTCCACGCTCGTATCACGCCCTCATTCTCACCGGTCACGAAGGATTTTGACATAAAGATATATTTTTCAGCTGATAATCCCGTGGTTCCATACAACACCAGTCCGTAGGGAATCGAACGATCCCCGATATAAGGCACCGTCCGACCTCCGAATTCTTCGTATTTCAGGTTGTCTTTTTCCTAAACTGTAGTAATATACTCCAATATCTCTTGAAAAACGTGGAGGCACACTCAGAAACTAATGACTGAAAACGGTGTAATCGAAATCAAATTACGTTAAACCGAGTATGGGTCAAAAAGGACCCGCGTGGTACTTGAAATGATAATTTCGCCATCAGAGAATCTGTGAATGCACACTCATCTTTTTTAGTAATTTAATTTATTGCTTCCTGAAGTGATATCATAACTTGATAATCAATTCAGCAAAAAGTTCTATAAGTAGAACAGCACGACACGATATTGTTGCATAGACAAATATTCTCAAAATATCTGAAAGCCATCTACGATCCTCAACAATTTCCATGCCAGCTAATTCCTATACCAGTGAAGAGGTTGATCAGCTCCAGGTTCTTCGTGTAATTAGGCAGTTACAAATGGCTATTCCGTAATAGAAGATATAGCGCCTCGACCACTATCGGTAAAGCGTGCAATTGTTGAACTATATGAAAAGAAACGTAAATTAGCTACAAACTGCGGTGTGCTCACACTTTATTCAACTTGTAAACGTCACTACAGATATTCTGATTTAGGTTATGATATGTCCCCTATCCCTGCCATCATTGGTGATGATGTGCCCGAACGAATAGCGAAATTCTGCATCACCCGCTGAAGTGTCGGAACATAGACGCTGTCGATGACCTCCCGAACAGCTGTTTTCAGCTCAGCAATGGTTTCGGGGTTATTTCTGTACAGTTTGTCTTTAATATTGTCCCGAAAACGGGGGTGTTCAAATCCGGAGAATATGGCGGCCAATACAGGCTTATGCCAGTGGCCTCTGGGTACTCAAGAGACAGAATGTGGTCCCCAATTCACTCCTCCAGGACATCAATCACATTCCTACTTCTGTGGTGTCGAGCTCCGTCTTGCATGAACAACATATTGACAAAATTATGGTATCTTTGGATAATGGGGATGAAATCATCTTACAAAACCTTCATGTACCATTCGATACTTACCGTGCCATCAAGAAATATCGTACCGATTATTACGTGTCTGGACACTGCACGCTACACAGTCACCTGTTGAGGGCGAAGAGTCTTCTCGATGGTGAAACGCGGGTTTCAGTCCCACAAATGCGCCAATTTTGCTTATTGACGACCCCATCCAAATGAAAGTGGGCTTCGTCGCTAAACCAAACCCTACTGCGCATGCTAGTTTCCATCATGCCCACAGCCAGCCAATCACGCAGTTTGAACGTCCTATCACAAACCGTTCAGAATTTGTGACGACGTTTTTTTCATATTGTTCAATGTTCTTCACCCTGTATAATATAATAAACACTGTCTGGATTTCGCACTAAGTCTAGTAAGTTTGCTGTTACTGTTGGTATCAATATTTTGATTACTTGTTTTGATTTGATGGACAGATTACCTTCATATCTGAAACTGGGGGAAAGAAGAAATTCTTGCTGTCATGTAAACACTGTGGGTGTATAACTTGCTGCCGACAATGCTACGAGAGGTCAAACATCTAGAAATTGTCAGTAGTTTGTGCCTTAAAGTGGAGTTTGTGCAAAAGAAATTCTTGCTGTCATGTAAACATTGTGGGTGTATAACGTAAAAATACTTGCTGCCGACAATGCTACGAGAGGTCAAACATCTAGAAATTGTCAGTAGTTTGTGCCTTAAAGTGGAGTTTGTGCAAAAGGGAGCGGATACAACAATAAACACAAATAAATTTTCAGGTGATGCTATGAGGCCCTTGTCGTGCTGAGCCCCGAAATACGTGAAAATACATACACATAGGCCGCCTGTGTGGCCGAGCGGTTGTAGACACTTCAGTCTGCCTCTGGCATGGATGTGTGTAATGTCGTTAGGTTAGTTACGTTTAAGTAGTTCTAAGTTCTAGGGGACTGATGACCTCAGATGTTAAGTCCCATAGTGCTCAGAGCCATTTGAACATTTCAACATTCACAGTGTGTGAAAAATTATTCGTATACTAAAGTTAAAACAATGTAATGTACATAACATTGAGTCTAAAAGCACGTACATGTAATATTGTGCGTTCAAAAATAAGCACTTGAAATTCACTAGGTGATAGTTCTAACATTAATCTCGTACTTTTGTTTCCTTTATCTGCTGAAGTGGCTACTAATATACCTCAGACAGAAACAGCGCTATTTATGAAATTAAAAATAATCCAAGCGATAGAAATATTTCTGCACGCTCCATTTGTTACTATAAATTTGCACAAACTGTGAGCATGCTGTTTGATTTGTGTCAGTTCTACAAGACTGCCACCAAACATTTGAAAAGTATCGGCAGTAGCGACATATTTTGCTCAAGCGAGTATCTAATCTATTACATTAGATAACAAACTAAACAACTATAATCTACAAAGCTAATTTAAAGCGTAGTTCGTCCCCTTAGCTGAGTGGTTGGTGCAGATGGCTACCAAACAGAGGTTCTGGGTTCCATTCGCGGCACTGTCCAGGATTTTGGTGGTAGGACTGGTACGGGCTGCACACAGCTCCGTGATTCCTCACCAAGCAGCCGCGTCTCCACGATCTGGAATTTCTGTATAACAGCCGGGAGAGCGGTGTGCTGACAACACGGCTGTCAGTATATATCACTTGGGCGTTCACAGCCTAGACAAGGAGGAAGCGTAATATGACACAGTACTGACTAAACTAGAAGTACACCGTCCAGTCACAGTGATGTGACCGCCTGCCAACTGCGATTGGTTCCTCGGTTGAGGATCCATGGCGTGAGCAGTCTGATCGAGGTGGTCCCACAGATTCCCGTTTGGGTTTGATTCTGGTGTTCTTCGAACGGCACACGTACTCTGCGAATTGTGTGACACGTTGCAATGCCCTGCTTATAGATGCTATCGTGAAGAGGAAATGCTCACTGCATGTATGGGTGGACTTGCTCCCCAAGGATAGATGCACATTTGTGTTGATTCACTGTGTCTTCTAGAACGACGAGATCACCCAGGAAAGGCCGCGAAAACGTTCTCCTGACCATAACGTAAGCAGGGTGTTTGCTCAGACATTTCACGACGTATACGCCAGTGGCCATTTCTCCACTGGAGCATAAAATGAGATTCATCTGAAAATGCCACCTGTCGCCTCTCAGTGAACATCCAGTTGTGGTTTTGGCGTGAAAATTCCAGCCTTCGTCGTCGATGAATAACAGCCATTGTGGATGCATCAGCCAGGCGCCTTCTGTGGCGGTTCTTACACAGCAAACTTCACGGCAGAGTTCTTGAGGAGAGAGAAATGGTTGGTCGTTCCGCCCTGTCATCTGTGGCCTGTGGTGCAACATACTCGCCTTGGCACCGTTTTTGGTTAGCACAATTTAGCCGTTTCCGAAATGCTTGGACATTTGGCCCAAGAGACAATAATTATGCTCTTCTGGACGCCAGAAAGATCGCTTTCTTTCTGCATTACATCGAGGACTGCACTATTTTGGGTGTCCAATTACATTCTTTATCTGCCCTCCAATGGTAGTGCTGCCAGCTACCGTGTGTGAATGTTAGTTGCACGTTGATGCCGAACGTTGGTGATGGTCACATTATTGCAAAAAAAGGATGTGTAAGTCTTACAATATAGGAAGGCAACTACCGTATTCAGTCTTTCCTGTTGACCTTTCCCGATCATTTCTCATCGGTTGTGTTCGTCTTCCTACTTGGCCATATCACTATTATGCAGCTGTGTGACGTAGCACTTGTCCTACATCAGGTTCTTTGTACGAATTATTGTGAGGTTGTGGTAGCATCAGAACAAGGTTAGCGATTCCGTTGGGTATGAAAAACGTAGCGTGAAATGTTATTATTCCAAGTAGGAAATTGCAAGATTTTGTACTATGATACTGCCAACGTCGTTAATCGACAGGGATGACCTATGTACGCCGAAAGACATCAGCAACGGCGCATTCCATCTGAAGAAATGCTTACCCACCTAGAGTAACGGAATTTTTCGCAAAGTTGACAAAGGACACAGATATGCTTGCCACAGTTCACATAACGGATATGAAGGAACGTTTGTTATGACGAGCAGACTACCATACAATCAGTCGCAGAGAATTAAATTCCTGGAGACATGATCAATTGTGCTCCAGGAATCACATTATATCTTTCACTTACAGCGTGTATAAGAGCTCTGGGCACAAGGAGACACAGCCCTGATTAGAGTTCTGCAAACAGATTTTAAGAGGGACGCTGAACATTCACCGGTGACAACTGTGTATTATTAAAGTATATGACGCAGTATGAGGACGGATTACGAAAGTAAATTCCTGCTCCTTTCATGTAGGGATTGCTGCAAATCCTCGAGTGACTGTGGAAGTATCGGAATCACATAAATATTAATCTGCCGCCAAGGGATGTTTGTGACGGACACATCGAACCATGCACTTCACGAACTAATTAACAGGTGCCAATTTCTGTGCAACTAATTAGTCCCGATATTGGAGAGAGTTTCCCTTGCAGAAAGACAACGGATGTGGCTTATTTGCTCTTCGGCACTATCATTTTTCTACGCTTCGTATGCAAGTACCTGAGAAACGTTTAGAGAGCAAAGGAATGGTCAAGAAAGTCCAGTAGCATCTCATCCTCGTTCGCCTCAACTTAATCCGTTGAATTTCTGGCTGTGAAGACATTTAAACAAACGCATGTGCTTCATATCCAGCGGCAGAGTGCACATGTGACTTGAATGCGTGCGCTAAGTATGCAACCAAATCTCAGCAGAGCAAGATCTAGTAGCAAGTGTTGATTCTTTGCCATAGATGACTGAGGAATACGTAAGAATTAACTGGATGTTCAGATGGTTTATGGAGAGTTGACCACCTGGTCATCCTTCCAGCTGGCGAGGTAAATGGCGCAGTCATCCTCACTGCCAGAAAGAATCAGAAGAAAGTGTCGTTAGCGTTTTACGGTGATACCTTGAAACGTCCCCTTAAAACAATTGTACAAGACTGTGCTTAAACTGACACACAATATTTTTACGCAACGCAATCTGACTTTCAGAAATCCCTACAAAAGAATGGCCCTGACTAACATTAACCTGTACCTTTCACAAATCACTTACCTCACCAAAAATCTTCGTTACTCGAACTACTGCAATACAGCGAGCGCCACTACTGCCAGCTAAATAAAAGATTCAAACTACTGAGGCACTAACTACTGATAGGCATAGTTAGCAAATGAAAGATTTTAATAGAGAACAAACAATGTATTTACCTTAATAATCATAATATATATAGCAGTTCATGATATCCATTTTTACAAACTTTCAAAACTGCGCCATCTCTCTCCCCACATCCACCATTGCTGGCGGCTCACCTCCAACTGCGCAACGCTACGCGCTGTTCACATCCAGCTGCCGCTGCCCAACACTACAATGGCAGACAACAATGCAAACTAGCCACAGACTGCACACAGCACAGCCAGTGATTTTCATACAGAGCGCTACGTAGCGTTGCCAATAAGAAAATATAAACAGCCTACTTACATAGTCCCCATGCTCCCCACAAAAAATTTTACAAATTGTTTTGGGCAGTGGCCAATAATGATTTGAAAAAATTTTTCATAATTACAATAACAAAGATATCAAATGCACACACTTATTTATACAATGTTGGTCAAAAGCTAAAATTTTCTCACAGTCCATAAAGACAGTCCTGATCATTTATCACAGTAAAATTACAGGGTTTTTTTTTCTCAAAGTCTGAGTAGTAATAGAGAATGCACACGGAAGTAGTGGATTTCCATGCAGTCTTGAAGAAGTAGTGTTGTCCTTCCAACGGAAAGACAGTGCTGACTTTGACATGCAGACAGGTAATGGGCCACAACAGAGCAAACCCACAGCAGAGTCATTCGACGTTTTGAAGAATATTGGTAGGTAGGTCATCACAGAGCAGACCACTGTAGTCCTGGTAGAGAGTATGGTATTGGTGGGCCACCAGAGATGCAGACCCACTGCAGTCCTTGTAGAAATAATGGTACTGGTGAGTGAGCAAAGGTGTAGACCCACTGTAGTCCTTGTAGAAATAATGGTATTGGTGGGTCATAAAAGATGCAGACCCACTGCAGTCCTTGTAGAGATGGCCAGCAGCCATTTGTTGTGACTGTGCAGATGCACAATCACCACTGCTGGCGGCTCACCTCCAACTGCGCAACGCTACGCGCTGTTCACATCCAGCTGCCGCTGCCCAACACTAAAATGGCAGACAACAATGGAAACTAGCCACGGACTGCACACAGCACAGCCAGTGATTTTCATACAGAGCGCTACGTAACGTTGCCAATAAGAAAACATAAACAGCCTACCTACAACCTGCTGACGCTTACACTGATCAGCCAGAACATTATGACCACCGACCTACTATCGATATAAACCCGTCCAGGCGACAGCAGCGTCATCTCGCAAGGAATGACAGCTAGTCAGACACGTGCACGGTATATGTACAGTGAGCGAGATCCCCGTGTGTAGAATGGTGAAGGCGTGCGAGCTGTCTGAACATGACAGAGGACAGATTGTAATGGCATGAAGGCTCGGCACGAGGATTTCGGAATCTGCAGACTTGTCGGGAGTTCGAGGAGTGCTGTCGTGAGAGTGTTCAACAAGCTGTGAAAACAAGATGAAACCACACCCAAACGTCATGGGGTTGGTCTGCCACCCCTCATTACAGATGTCAGACGTAGGAGACAAGCCAGATTGACAAAACAGGACAGGCGAACTGTGACAGAAATAACATCAGACCTCCTGGACACCTGTACAGCGGCAGAGAAATAAGTTCGCGGCGGCTCCATTATCTACATCTACATCCATACTCCGCAAGCCACCTGACGGTGTGTGGCGGAGGGTACCTTGAGTACCTCTATCGGTTCTCCCCTCTATTCCAGTCTCGTATTGTTCGTGGAAAGAAGGATTGTCTGTATGCCTCTGTGTGGGCTCTAATCTCTCTGATTTTATCCTCATGGTCTCTTCGCGAGATATACGTAGGGGGGAGCAATATACTGCTTGACTCTTCGGTGAAAGTATGTTCTCGGAACTTTGACAAAAGCCCGTACCGAGCTACTGAGCGTCTCTCCTGCAGAGTCTTCCACTGGAGTTTATCTATCATCTCCGTAACGCTTTTGCGATTACTAAATGATCCTGTAACGAAGCGCGCTGCTCTCCGTTGGATCTTCTCTATGTCTTGTATCAACCCTATCTGGTACGGATCCCACACTGCTGAGCAGTATTCAAGCAGTGGGCGAACAAGCGTACTGTAACCTACTTCCTTTGTTTTCGGATTGCATTTCCTTAGGATTCTTCCAATGAATCTCAGTCTGGCGTCTGCTTTACCGACGATCAACATTATATGATCATTCCATTTTAAATCACTCCTAATGCGTACTCCCAGATAATTTGTGGTATTAACTGCTTTCAGTTGCTGACCTGCTATTTTGTAGCTAAATCATAAAGGATCTATGTTTCTGTGTATTCGCAACACATTACACTTGAGATTCAATTGTCATTCCCTGCACCACGCGTCAATTCGCTGCAGATCCTCCTGCATTTCAGTATGCTCCGAAGAACATTCACATGGGCATCTAGGGTCACGGCCAAAGAGTATTGTACACCGGTTGTAGATCACATACACCACCGTCATGACGAGGATGTTTCCCGATGGCTGTGGCACTTTTCAGCTACAATTATGCTCCCCTTCACAAGGCCGGGAGTTTGATAGAGTGGTTCAAGGAACAGAGCTGCGAGTTCCAATAGATGTGCTGGCCCACGAAATCGTGAGATAACCCGGTCGAACACATCAGGGATGTGATTCAGTGTGGCGTCAGTGCTCATCGCTCACTTCCTAGTATTTACTGGAATTAGGTGACTTGTGTGTGCAGGTGTGGTGCTAGATCCCTCCAACGACCTACCGAAGCATCATTGATTGCAGGCCACTACGCAATGCCGCTGTTGTTCGTGCCAGAGGTGGACATACTGGGTATTAGTTAGGTGGTCTTAGGTTTCTATAACAGACTCCTAATCTGTCGTATAGCACAAAAATTGAGAAGGTGCTGAAGAATTCTCTTCCCTGACGGTGTTGTGCAGGACATCCGAGATAAAGCTGTTAGATTTCCCAAGCGACCTAACCTAAAATCCACAAAATTAGCGTTACACTAAGGCCTACTGTTAATGCCGTTGGTTCTCCCTTCTACACTCTAGCCAGATATCTAAGCAGTTTAATGGCTTCCATAGCTGACTGTAGTAAACATCATATTAAGATCTCTCAGATGTTCTGGCGGACTGAAGCAAATTAGACCTAGCCGAGCAAATATTTTAGTCTCTGAGTTTACGAAACCTCTTGAGCATTTTGTCTGACCACTTTGCTAGTGGAACTATAAAGCTGTTCCACTACGCTTCCATGACCAAAATTTTGTCTTTTTAGAGACAACTGATATTTTCTCTTTCTGTGCAAGAATTTTTATTTCTTGAGCATCAGTGAGATAATCATTCACACTTCTTCCTAATGTACGCTAGAAGTACGAGACGTAGGCATGCGATGCTATAATTTCTTACATTTTTGATTTATCTATGTTATTACCAAACAACGCTGATTCTATGGTGTCAAAATGGGTCCCTAATACTGCGTGTGATTGCGAAACATGTGCTTATATTGGGAATCTCAGTGACCATGTGAGAATAAAACAAGTGTGAAATGATCAAAATAAATCTCTAGTATACTCAGTACATTCATTTCGATTGAAATTTGGGCAATTTTAGGCGTTTTGTGATAAGAGTTCCACTTAAGACTCATAGCGTAATGTCACTTTACATGTATTCAATTTCGCATCTTTTAAGTGTGTCTATCGAATTGTTGGATGTCCGCGGTGATTTAAAGGCCGCACCCAGGCAACGCACCCGTTTCGGCAATGAAATACGCCCATGAGATCGGCTGCGAGGCAGCGCTGATATCGCTTTCCTCCGGGAGTGTGCTGGAAATACTGCTTCTCAGCGCGACGAGCATTATGTGTGGATCGTAAACTGCGCCCGTGGAGTGACGATAATGCGACGGACACAGCGCGATGTTGATAATCTGTAGCAGGCTAATCTGGTGTGCCGGCGATTACTGTGCTGTATAGTTCTCTTAAGCGGTGTGTACATTTCATAAAGAGCCGCATAATTGTGAACTCTTAGGCTTAAAATAAACATTTTTTATGTGATGCTACCTGAAACGTGGCTTCACCTTGGGAAGTTTGACGTTCGTATCTAATATCGCAGTGTTTGTACAGTTACTTAATCATAATAAAGCTAAGTCTACTTTATCAGCATTTTAAAGCTTGCTGCCTGTATCTGTGGTCAGATGTTCACTTGTTTATGCTGCGATATTTTAACTAACGGGTTAAAAATATGGCAGGAGGAGCCTTGTAAGAGTATCTGTTTAATGGCTGCTTTTTTTGGGGCTTACAGAGATAAGGGTCATCCTTATGTTGTAATTTTACCTGCATGATCCTGAGGTATAGCTGTATATTGTGGAATAGTGACACAGGTGACAGAGTTCGTTAAACAGGCTGCAGTACGACTTGGCATTGTTATTACCAGGCAGTATTTGGTAGCCATGTACATTTAAAAATGAAGTTGCGGTTAGGACTTACACATGCAATATACACTACTGGCCATTAAAATTGCTACACCAAGAACAAATCCAGGTGATAAATGGGTATTCATTGGACAAATATATTATACTAGAACTGACATGTGATTACATTTTCACGCAATTTGGGTGCATAGATCCTGAGAAATCAGTACCCAGACCAACCACCTCTGGCCGTAATAACGGCCTTGATACAACTGGGCATTGAGTCAAACAGAGCTTGGATTGCGTGTACAGGTACAGCTGCCCAAGCAGCATCAACACGATACCACAGTTCATCAAACGTAGTGACTGGAGTATCGTGACGAGCCAGTTGCTCGACCACCATTGACCAGACGTTTTCAGTTGGTGAGAGATCTGGAGAATGTGCTGGCCAGGGCAGGAGTTGAACATTTTCTATATCCAGAAAGGCCCGTAAAGTACCTGCAACATGCGGGCATGCATTATCCAGCTGCAGGGTTTCGCAGGGGTCGAATGAAAGGGAGAGCCACAGATATTTGTGATAGATTTTTGTTATGGATGTAGGGACAATGTCTTTCTTACCAACAAAATCGGACATCTTGAATAAATAATAAATGATAATAGTAAATAGAAGTACGGTTTTCGAGACATTATCGTGTTGGAATGTGAATTTGGCGCAATTTTCTAGTGTAGGTAGCCCTATAATAATAAATAATAATAAAAATAAATGATAATGAATGATAATAAATGATAATGAATTATAATAAATGACAATGAATGAAAATGTATGTTAATAAATGATATTGACTAATAATAAACAAAAGTAAGGTTTTGCAGACATTATCATGTTGGAATTTGATTTTGGAGGGAATTTTCTAGTGGAGGCAGGTCAATAACAATAAATAATAATAAATGATAATACATAATAGTAAATAATAATAAATTATAATAAATGATAATGAATGATAAACAACAATAATAATAAAGATAAGTATGGTTTTTGCATTCATTATCCTGTTGGAAATCAAACTTCCTGCCATTTTTTTCTTCTGGGGGCTTAGGTTAGTGGACATCGCACAGTTGGGCTATTATCCCACCAAAATTCAAAATTGCTGCCCTTTTTCTGGAGGTTAGGTTAGTGGACGTAGCACAATTGGCCTATTTTCCCCGCCAAAAACCGCTATCTTGGATGACGTCATGCGCTGTTGCCAAGTCTACATGCCACCATCTTGAATAAATTTTGTAAGAATGGAGAGTGGAGTGGTACAAATCTTGCCCTGCTACTAACGTTTCACCAGGAAACGCCGGTCAACTGCTGTTTGTGTATGAGAAATCGGTTGGAGACTTTCTCATGTCAGCACGTTGTAGGTGTCGCCACCAGCGCCAACCTTGTGTGAATGCTCTTGAAAGCTAATCATTTGCATATCACAGCATCTTCTTCCAGTCGGTTAAATTTCACGTCTGTAGCACGTCATCTTCGTGGTGAAGCAATTTTAATGGCCAGTAGTGTATGTTGATAAATACAGGATGTTAAAAATTTTCCAATGTCTTGAGAGGTTGCAGTACCCACCAAAACAAGGTAAAAAGTCAACTGAACATTTGCTCCAAAAGTTATGCCTCAAGAGGTATGAACTTCTGTTCATCTTCGCTACTGTGAAACACAGAAATTAAGATTTGTTCTGCAAACGTTAGCTGGAAATGAATGAACATCAAGGAACATGTAGATCATCTTACAATCATTTAAAACGCCAGTTTCACTTTTTTTTGAGGATGCCGTAAATTACATAACAGAGTAGCTACTATTTTCTCACTATTCAGCAAAGTTGCCATGATTATCCAGATACTTCGGTTTATCGGTACACGAAAGCATCGTTGCCTGCATGGGAGACAACTGAAACTAGGAGGTTTCGGAAATTTGTGACAGAAGAGGGGTGGTTGTGCAATAGGCCTTTCAAACAGTTTATCCTATAACTAGAAAACATGAAAGTTCAAATCACTCAACTTCGCGTGGCTGTTGAAACCTACAGAGACATGATACAGCCTATTGTTAATTGTAGTGAAGAACTACAATAATTATTATTACCTCGACAATTATTCCATCTTCCATTACCAAACTAGCCCTTGAGCCCCTCTTGCTTCGGGTCGTGCCCATAATATGATTCCTTCTTTTAATCATGTTTTGCAATACGTTTCTAAGCACCCCGCTTGCTTTATAGTTATCCAACCTACCAGTTAATTCTTCAGTAATCTTCGGCAACACCGCATCTCAAAAGAAACTGTTCTCTCTTTGATTACACTGTTTGTTGTCGCTATTTTACTTCCAAAAATGATTGTATTGTACAGAAGTACAGCAACACTGAAGTGACAAAAGTCATAGGATACCTCCGAATATTATTTCAGATCTCCTTTTACCCAGCGGGAGCCGTGCTACCTCTAAAGCCGTCCATAATTGCGGAATTGTTGCCAGCCCTTGGTCTTGTGCACATGACCTGTCGATTATGTCCAATAAATGATTGATGAGATTTATGGTTCAAATGGTTCAAATGGCTCTGAGCACTATGGGACTCTACTGCTGTGGTCATCAGTCCCCTAGAACTTAGAACTAATTAAACCTAACTAACCTAAGGACATCACACACATCCATGCCCGAGGCAGGATTCGAACCTGCGACTGTAGCAGCAGCGCGGCTCCGGACTGGAGCGCCTAGAACCGCACGACCACCGCGGCCGGCGATGAGATTTATGTCGGGAGCTCGAATTGTCTAGAACGTTCTTCAAACCAGTCCCGAACAATTATGCCTGGTGACATAGCACGTCGTCATCCATAAAAGTTCATCGTTATTTGGGAACATGAAGTAAATGAATCGCTGCAAACCGTCTCCAGGTAGCCGCACATAACAATTTCCAGTTAACGACTGGTTCACTTGGACCAAAGGACCCAGTCCATTCCATGTAAACGCAGCCCCACCATTATGGATACACCAGCAATTCGCACAGTGCTTAGTGCGGCCTGCACCACCTAGAACCCTACAATCAGCTCTTACCAACTGAAATGGGGACTGATCTGACCACGCCACGTTCTCCAGTCGTCTAGGGACCAACCTATCTGGTGACGAATGCAGGAGAGGCGCTGCAAGCGATGTTGTGCTGTTAGCAAACGCATTATTCGATCGTTTGCTGCCTATTAACGCCAAATTCCTCCGCAGTCTCCTAATCGATACGTTCGTCGTACGTCCCACATTGATTTCTGTTGCTTGTCTGTTAGCTCTGTCAACTCTAAGCAAACACCGTGGCTCTCGGTTGGTAAGTGAAGGCCGTCGGCCAATGCGTTGTCTATGCTGAGAGGTTAAGACTGGAATTTGGATGCCCGGCACACTCTGTACACTGTGGATTTCGGAATATTGAATTCGCTAAGCGTTACTGAAGAGGAATGTCCCATTCGTCTAGCTCCAACTACCATACCGCGTTCAATGCCTGTTAATTCCCGTGGTGCGGTCATAATCCCGTGGGAACCTTTGCACGAAACACCTCGGGACAAATGACAGTTCCTCCAATGCACTGTCCTTTTATGCCTTGTGTACGCGAAACTACTGCCACCTGTGTATGTACATATCGCTAGTGAGTGACTTCTATTACCTTACTATACTATCTTTCTATTGCTAGTATGTACACTCCTGGAAATTGAAATAAGAACACCGTGAATTCATTGTCCCAGGAAGGGGAAACTTTATTGACACATTCCTGGGGTCAGATACATCACATGATCACACTGACAGAACCACAGGCACATAGACACAGGCAACAGAGCATGCACAATGTCGGCACTAGTACAGTGTATATACACCTTTCGCAGCAATGCAGGCTGCTATTCTCCCATGGAGACGATCGTAGAGATGCTGGATGTAGTCCTGTGGAACGGCTTGCCATGCCATTTCCACCTGGCGCCTCAGTTGGACCAGCGTTCGTGCTGGACGTGCAGACCGCGTGAGACGACGCTTCATCCAGTCCCAAACATGCTCAATGGGGGACAGATCCGGAGATCTTGCTGGCCAGGGTAGTTGACTTACACCTTCTAGAGCACGTTGGGTGGCACGGGATACATGCGGACGTGCATTGTCCTGTTGGAACAGCAAGTTCCCTTGCCGGTCTAGGAATGGTAGAACGATGGGTTCGATGACGGTTTGGATGTACCGTGCACTATTCAGTGTCCCCTCGACGATCACCATTGGTGTACGGCCAGTGTAGGAGATCGCTCCCCACACCATGATGCCGGGTGTTGGCCCTGTGTGCCTCGGTCGTATGCAGTCCTGATTGTGGCGCTCACCTGCACGGCGCCAAACACGCATACGACCATCATTGGCACCAAGGCAGAAGCGACTCTCATCGCTGAAGACGACACGTCTCCATTCGTCCCTCCATTCACGCCTGTCGCGACACCACTGGAGGCGGGCTGCACGATGTTGGGGCGTGAGCGGAAGACGGCCTAACGGTGTGCGGGACCGTAGCCCAGCTTCATGGAGACGGTTGCGAATGGTCCTCGCCGATACCCCAGGAGCAACAGTGTCCCTAATTTGCTGGGAAGTGGCGGTGCGGTCCCCTACGGCACTGCGTAGGATCCTACGGTCTTGGCGTGCATCCGTGCGTCGCTGCGGTCCATTCCCAGGTCGACGGGCACGTGCACCTTCCGCCGACCACTGGCGACAACATCGATGTACTGTGGAGACCTCACGCCCCACGTGTTGAGCAATTCGGCGGTACGTCCACCCGGCCTCCTGCATGCCCACTATACGCCCTCGCTCAAAGTCCGTCAACTGCACATACGGTTCACGTCCACGCTGTCGCGGCATGCTACCAGTGTTAAAGACTGCGATGGAGCTCCGTATGCCACGGCAAACTGGCTGACACTGACGGCGGCGGTGCACAAATGCTGCGCAGCTAGCGCCATTCGACGGCCAACACCGCGGTTCCTAGTGTGTCCGCTGTGCCGTGCGTGTGATCATTGGTTGTACAGCCCTCTCGCAGTGTCCGGAGCAAGCATGATGGGTCTGACACACCGGTGTCAATGTGTTCTTTTTTCCATTTCCAGGAGTGTATTTATTATTCTCTTTACCTCTTCTATTACCTCGCTCACCAAACAGCGAAATTCTCTTAATGTATCCACTGTCTCATTTCCTGATTTAATTCTATAATTCCATTAGAGTTGTTTCAAATTTGCTGGTGCCTGTCTTCTAATCGCTTTTCAATAGACTACTTATTGCATTCAATGCATCTTTCAAGTTTTTCTTTCTGCCGCTAACAGATTAATAATGTCATCACAAAATGTTTAGATTCTTCTGTAAATAATCCGTTGTAAGGTCTTAAAACATAATTTGTTAAAACGGTCCGTTGGTTATATTCCTAGCTGTCAGCGCTTACTTTCTTTGGAAACAGAATTATGATTTCTAACTTGAAGTGAGAGGGTATTTCATTTCTTCTCGCATACCAGGTGGAATCACTAGATCCCACTTTTCTTCATCATTCAATAAAATTCAAGCGAGATGAGGAATGGAATCAGTTAAAACTGATAAATTTAATGCAGTACCTGTTGCCGAAGAAAGTCCGATTGTTACGTAGCGACTCATCAAGTTTTCCCTCGTCAGTTCCTGCAGGGCTCTATCTAGCAGTTGGATCAAGCTTGAGGATTCTATATGCATATAAAACGCATGGACTTCGACTGTTGAAAGTACGAAATGAGGTGCATACTCGTATTTTTATTAATTGTTAATATAAATGTGGTGTCACCGCCAGACACCACACTTGCTAGATGGTAGCTTTAAATCGGCCGCGGTCCATTAGTACATGTCGGACCCGCGTGTCGCCACTGTCAGTAATTGCAGGCCGAGCGCCACCACACGGCAGGTCTAGAGAGACGTACTAGGACTCGCCCAGTTGTACGACGACTTTGCTAGCAACTACACTGATGAAGCCTTTCTCTCATTTGCCGAGAGACAGTTAGAATAGCCTTCAGCTAAGTCCAGGGCTACGACCTAGCAAGGCGCCATTAACCATTTCTATAGAGAGTCTCACTTGTACCATCAAGAATGCTGTATACAAATGATGGGTTAAAGTTAAGTATTCCAGCAGCTACGTACTTTTCTTTATAGCATTCATTACGTATCCTGTTTCAGACTTAAGCAAGCCTGCGTGAATTAAACGCGTGCCTTTCGGTTACCCGTCACTGTGGACTGGCTGTCTTGTCAGTCCACTACAATAAATTCACTCTTTTAGGATACCAAGGTAATGAACCAAATATGGTGTTCATATCGATTACCCTAGCCCACGTTGTTTCATTAGGATTTGTAATGTCTGGTAGCTCCCTTCCATCACGTCGTCACATTGCTCTTCTGATTTCTCTTGAAATCCAGCAAGCACTTCCTTGATCCATCTGCCACCTGCCCAAACCGACCGATGACTCGGTTATTTCCATTACTTTTTCGTTCCTGACATAATTACGTCTCCAATGTCAGTCCGTTTCCCGATGCACTTGCTTTGTTTTTCCGTCGCTCCTCGTAGCCTCGGCGAACTTTTTTCCATAGACCGGTAAACAACGCCGATTTTTTTAATCATTTTCACACTGGAATGCCATGACTCGATGACAGTCGTATCTGTTAATATAAACTCACCGTGGCATCCTCTTCTGTAAAATTTCATTGCTATCCATATAGTAATTGCCTTCAGTCGTCGTAGCTACATTAAATCATTCTCTGGCCATTTGCCATCATGACTTACCATGATGTTACCTTACGATCAGTAAGACTCAAAAAGGCCTTTGCTCTTCCAGAATGTTTTGTATTTAAACGTTAGCAATTCTAATGATTATCTTTTGTTATTAATTCTACTTACCTTAAGGTTCAAGTGAGAAATACCAGTTTTTTTTCTCCTTTGGTACAGATTAATTTGTTAAATTGTGTTCCTTGGGTCTATATGACAGGCGAAAATCAAAATTCACAAGATGTACAAACATCGGTAGCAGAACTGTATTTCTCTGTATCGAAGATATGTGCATGATAGCGCTTTTGTAAGACGCGGGTGTTCGCTTATTTACGAAAAGTGTGAAGTTACACAGCAATGCAAGTCGCTTAAGATGTACAGATTAGCGGAGGACTATCGCTACCACTAATATTTCGTTAACCACTTCGTGCGGCAATCATGGCGTGGCAATCGTGACGAAACGGCCGGCCGCTGTGGCCGAACGGTCCTAGGCGCTTTAGTCTGCAACTTAACGGCCACTACGGTCGCAGGTTTGAATCCTGCCTCGGGCATGGATGTGTGTGAAGTCCTTAGGTTTGTTAGGTTTAAGTAGTTCTAAGTTCTAGGGGACTGATGACCTCAGATGTTAAGTCCCATAGTGCTCAGAGCCATTTGAGTCATTTTTTGTGATTCAACGGTATCTTTCTGACGACCAGCTGGAGTATCAGTAAATGCATCCTACAGCGAGGATAGTATTTTCGAAGAAGAAAATACCGCTAGTGACCACATCATTCATTCTACATCTGAATAAGAAGAGATATCTGATACAGATACCTCGGAGAGCTACATCCAGGCTGTGTAAGTGGTTCAGTCAAGAGCAACGTTTCCCACAAACTGGCAGTATGACTTGTACGGTGAATCAGCAAATAGTCTTTGGGATCAAGAAACAGGTTGGCCAGCTTACCTACCACAACATCATAGAATCGAATCTGTTGTACCTCACATGTGTTACACTTCAATGAAATATCCGTGTGAAGAAAACGAAGAGCGAATGAAAAGGTTGCATCTATGGGAGTTCTTTTGTAAATGCTTTCTAAACCACATAATCCTGGCACAACATAATTATAGCTTAGCAAATGGTGCCTAATTTCAAATTTACAATAATTTCTAATAACATAACGGTATTATACCTTAGATGGATAGTATCTTGAAAGGATGATATAAAATGAACATCAATAAAAGCATAATGTGGATAATAGAACGCAGTCGAATTAAATCACGTTATGCTGAGGGAATTATATTAGGAAATGAGACACTCAAAATAGTAGATCACTTTTGCTATTTGCGGAGCAAAATAACTGATGATGGTTGAAGTAGAGAGGATATAAAATGTAGATTGGCAATGATAAGGAAACGTTTCCGAAGAAGAGAAATTTGTTAACATCGAGTTTATATTTAAGTGTTAGGCAGTCCTTTCTGAAACTATTTGCGTGGAGTGTACCCATGTATGGAAGTGAAACATGGACGATAAATAGTTTGGACAAGAAGAGAATATAAGCTTTCGAAATATGGTGTCACAGAAGAATGCTGAAAATCAGATGGGTAGACCACGTAACTAATGAGGAGATACTGAATAGAACTAGGGAGAAAAGGAATTTGTGGCACAACTTGAGAACAAAAAGAGATCTGATGGTAGGCCACGTTCTGAGGCATCAAGGGAACACCAATTTAGTATCGGAGGGAAGCATGGAGTGTAAAAATCGTAGAGCAGATTCAGAAGGATGTAGGCTGCAGTAGTTACTGTGAGATGAAGAAGCTTGCACAGGATAGAGAAACATGGAGAGCTGCATCAAACCAGTCTTTGGACTGAAGACCATAACAACAGCATACCTTAAATATCAACCAAGGCATTATCGCCCAAAAGAACACAGAATTTTTAAGGAGAGAAGGAAGGATAATTACAATGGTTCTCTTTGCAGTCCGCTGTCTATACTTTACTCCAATTTTAACTGACGTTGAATCCAACTTTCAAACTTGGTGTATAAAGCTCTTCCCGTTGTCACTGAATTTCATCTGCACATGATACAAACAGTACAATGTCATAAACAAAATACAAATATGTTTCTGCACAGGTGTCATCATCAGATGCACTCATTTCTGAGCGTCGTTAATCCATGAACAAAGCATCGCGAGTGGTTACCAGATTTCTTAGAGCCCCCTGTAGAATAGTAAATACTTTACCTTTTAGTAATTTTAAACGTTTCGGCACAACATTACACATTTACGGAGGGAACACTCTGTAGAATGAATACAAGGCAGGAAACCACGCCGGAAGTTTGAAGCGATTTAGGGCTTCAGGACGTATGGACGCCAGACGTAACAGGCAGCGCTCGTACGCTGGCCTGCTGCCGTGATGTAGGGGTCGATCGAACGGAATCCACTCTGGGAGCGTTGCAGCGCTCGGACACGACTCGGCAGCCGTTTGTCTGCCGATGTAGGTCGAGTTTGCCGCTGCGGAGGACCCACTTCAGACTCCCCGATAACTAGGCTGGCAGCTGGCCTAGTTCTCTCAACACGTCTGGAGAGCCCAATACATCAAGAAATAAACACTTTTACTGGTATTAATAAATGAATGAAAGACGATAATTTAGGGATTCTCTTGCCCACAAGTGGATCGAAGACCATATTTCGGTTGCGGTAGATATTTTTGTTCATCTGACATTATTTTCGGGATGTTCGGCATCAAAATCGTCCGTGGCTGTGCTTTTAATGTTCTGGACGAGAGAAGCTAGCATATTTTAAGTCGGAGTAAAAGAAATGGAAAACTGAAGCGGATCTCCTTCTCTTTAACTCACACAGGCTGCCTTAATTAATATCTTCACTGTCAGTGCTCGCAAAACATTTTGAAAGACGTAACATTTCAGTTTAAGTGAAAAGAAAAAACTCCTACTGAACAACGAGGAACTGCATCTTCTGCACTCTTTTTGACGTCAGTGGAGTTTGAATGTCTTCTGTGCAACAGAATCACAACATGCGATCGCTCATTACTTCGTACGCCAACGAAGTCCGCGCACTCGATTGCTTAAAGGCTCGAACTCCTATGTGTTAAACGCCTACAGACGTATGACTGCATAACAACTGAGTTAATGTTGACGTCAGTTTTTCAACTATCTCAGTGTTCATGACGTCATATTTCCTGATATAACTGTTTTACGATGATGATTTATCCTGGTACATTCATTGGCATATGTGGTCACTTTCCACAAAATGTACTCTACTGAGATACCACCCAACAACGGCTTGCGACAGTTGGTACCAGAAGTGCCTTTGACGTCCGTCTGCAGCAGGAACGTCGCTGCGTACAAACCAGTCACGCTGACCGCGAGAATCACGTCCCTTAGAGTGGCAGCACCACCAGGAAGGGAGCTTCGCGCCTTAGTAATCGTGCGCAAGCATAAGTTGTCAGTTGGTAGTTGTACGTCAGATCGAGTCGTGCTAGGGAGTTCCTACAGAACGTTCGTCGTGTCCTAAAGTCTTCCAAGTCGACGGGTGAGATACAAACAGCGGCGTATAGACACAAAGTGTTTAGTTTTCGGTATAAACAGAATACTGAAGAGAATTACTGTGTATATACAGAGATTGAACTGCGTAATGTTAGTCTGGAATTTTCTTCGTATAGTACGTCAAGACTAAATACTACTTTTCTTCTGATTTTAGTTCAGAGAACATTATTTAGTTTGTGTTCACGGAAATGTAGTGAACGCAGACGGATAGGCTATACCGGCATTCTACAGTTTCTGTAACTGGGGTTACCAAAGTTGAGTAACACCTTTTACTATTCACTATTGTGTGTCACTTTCATCGAATGTTCGCTGCCGTACGGACCACGCATCCGCCCAGTCAGGGAAACTCTATTAGACATTTTCAGAGGCAGCGAGATTGTCATCAACTTGTATGCCCCCACTCCACAACGCAAAATGTGTTGCGAGTAGAGTCAGTTGCAAAGAAATCATAAATTGAAACGACATGCCTGATGCTGAAGCTTGACTGCATGAGTAGCCATAATGTGATAAGTGATAAACTTCTTTCCTTTAATTATTTTTTCGAGGGGGTGTCGATGAGAAAAGTTTCGGAAAGTTTTATTGTTACGAGTTCAGTTAGTTGCAAGTCGCAGAGTGTTCGCATTTTCAATTACTGAATGAATAGAGTTTAGATATTTTGCGCGCAGGGATTTACACAAATTCAAGACACATATGAATTTTCTAACTTTAAAGCTTCACTTACTATGTTAAACTTATAATGCAACATTGTACCTCTTAACGGTACCATTTTAATTTTTCAAATTCGGTCACTAATTATGCGAAACACCGAGAATCAAATTTTTGTTGCCTCTGTGAGCCGTTAGCTGGAGAACACGGAACTGGCCTTGGGCGATTTCAGCCATTTTGTCGTGTAGTGGCAAGGTGACCAAGAAAAGTATTAACATTCTCTGGTTAATTATTTTCCTTTGTTAGCAGAAAATGCGGGATGGGGCAGGAGAGAGGGCGTGTTTCAACTTGGCTGACGCCCTGCCACAATTCACCAGTAGCAGCAGCCGTGTTAAACCACGAATATAATTATCCTTGAGCCGGGAAAGGCACTCCTATCCAGCGAGTTCCTACACAACGGACATAATTAGCGTCAATAGATTTCTTTCTGTTGGTTGACATAACATACCTAATATACACAGATGTTCCGGTCACCGTGCACGATAATAATGAGCCGATTAATGTCGCGTGTAAGGTGGTTACTCAAGATATATCGACACCAGTGAGATCGACAGTATAAGAGTTTTCTTATACTGGTTCATGGTTCTTACTTTACAGTTCCTTTTTTGTACTCATGCCCAGAAACAAAGCACCTGGTAACAAGGTTTCCACGGTTTTCGTTAAAAGTTTTCGGGTTTACCTACTTGTCCATTATTTAAAGATCCTTATTAAACCGCTGTTCGAACAAATCATACGCAAAATGCCATAGATGAACGTTATCGATGGCACACCGGCTGATAGCCGTTGAAGAATTTCTTTGGTGCAAATCATTTTTAAAACTTTTTGATGACTTACCATAACTTTGATTCTTAACTGCCATCGACGGTGACGAATATGTCCCATAGCGGCTCCACGGTATCCCAAGATTCTTCAGTGGGTTGCGTGAAAACCTCAGAAACTCTGACTTCCCATTACGACGATCAAAGTAACGATAAATAATAAAAAGTAATTTCAAGTCGCGATGTTACTCACCACTTTCTCATTTTATATGAACACACAATAAAACAGTACTGACAAACACTATTAAATCGGTTCTGTAAAATATAAGACGAACCACCTTCGTTTTGTTTTGTATACATACCCACAACTATGTGTCACTATTTCCTTGGCTGGTGGGTATTAACATGATAATCTACTAAAAGGCGTTGCATGAAATCGCAATGAAGAATGAATTGTTAAATTTGTGTAACTAATAACATGTCTCTGATATCGATGCTTGTATTTACTGTGGACAAAAGCCTTGGGTCACAGACATGTCGTTACTCGTATCCACAGTCGTGTGGGGAAGCGGGACCACTACAGAAAAGTGCGGGTCATCCATACCAAGATGGAAAAGGTGGCAACCCTAAGTATGAGCCACTCGCATGCAAAACTGCGAGTCTTACCATGAGAGACATTTGAATAACCACCTACTCGTGGTCTAAGTGAGGAACATTTGTAAACGGCGAGAAACAAAATATCGATACAAAAGGATCAAAAACACACCGGAAACAACTATAAATTGCGTACGTATTCGTGTGTTCTTCTTTACGCAATGTAAGTTCCACATAATAAACGTAGCTAGTCTAAGTGAGGAACATTGGTGAACGGCGAGGACCAAAATATCGATACAAAAGGATCAAAAACACACCGAAAACGACAAAATATTGCTAACGTCTTCGTGGTGTACTTCTTTACACAGTATAAGCTCCACATAATAAAGGTAGCTGATTTCGTGAGATAACGCGTGGAAAACCATAAGTAAAATTACGCAACTGTCAATTTATCAGCAAGACTTCTGTCTGCTCTACACTGTAAACTCCCTGCACCGAAGGACCAGCGTATGCTAATTTTTTTTTTTTTTTTTTTTTTTTTGTCATCAGTCTACTGACTGGTTTGATGCGGCCCGCCACGAATTCCTTTCCTGTGCTAACCTCTTCATCTGAGAGTAGCACTTGCAACCTACGTCCTCAATTATTTGCTTGACGTATACCAATCTCTTTATTCTTCTACAGTTTTTGCCTTCTACAGCTCCCTCCAGTACCATGGAAGCCATCCCATCATGTCTTAGCATATGTCCTATCATCCTGACCCTTCTCCTTATCAGTGTTTTCCACATATTCCTTTCCTCTCCGATTCTGCTTAGAACCTCCTCATTCCTTACCTTATCAGTCCACGTAATATTCAACATTCGTCTGTAGCACCACATCTCAAATGTTTCGATTCTCTTCTGTTCCGGTTTTCCCACAGTCCATGTTTCACTACCATACAATGCTGTACTCCAGACGTACATCCTCAGAAATTTCTTCCTCAAATTAAGGCCGGTATCTGATATTAGTAGACTTCTCTTGGCCAGAATTGCCTTTTTAACCATAGCGAGTCTGCTTTTGATGTCCTCCTTACTCCGTCCGTCATCGGTTATTTTACTGCCTAGGTAGCAGAATTCCTTAACTTCATTGACTTCGTGACCATCAATCCTGATGTTAAGTTTCTCGCTGTTCTCATTTCTACTACTTCTCATTATCTTCGTCTTTCTCCGATTTACTCTCAAACCATACTGTGTACTCATTAGACTGTTCATTCCGTTCAGCAGATCATTTAATTCTTCTTCACTTTCACTCACTCACTTCAATGTCATCAGCGAATCGTAACTTTCATATCCTTTCACCTTGTATTTTAGTTCCACTCCTGAACCTTTCTTTTATTTCCATCATTGCTTCCTCGATGTACAGATTGAGGAGTAGGGGCGAAAGGCTACAGCCTTGTCTTACACCCTTCTTAATACGAGCACTTCGTTCTTGATCGTCCACTCTTATTATTCCCTCTTGGTTGTTGTACATATTGTATATGACCCGTCACTCCCTATAGCTTACCCCTACTTTTATCAGAATCTCGAACAGCTTGCACCATTTCATATTGTCGAACGCTTTTTCCAGGTCGACAAATCCTATGAAAGTGTCTTGATTTCTCTTAAGCCTTGCTTCCATTATTAGCCGTAACGTCAGAATTGCCTCTCTCCTCCCTTTACTTTTCCTAAAGCCAAACTGATCGTCACCTAGCGCATTCTCAATTTTCTTTTCCATTCTTCTGTATATTATTCTTGTAAGCAGCTTCGATGAATGAGCTGTTAAGCTGATTCTGCGATAATTTTCGCACTTGTTAGCTCTTGCCGTCTTCGGAATTGTGTGGATGATGCTTTTCCGAAAGTCAGATGGTATATCGCCAGACTCACATATTCTACATACCAATGTGAATAGTCGTTTTGTTGCCAATTCCCCCAATGATTTTAGAAATTCTGATGGAATGTTATCTATCCCTTCTGCTAATTGACCGTAAGTCCTCCAAAGCTCTTTTAAATTCCGATTCTAGTACTGGATCCCCTATCTCTTCTAAATCGACTCCTTTTTCTTCTTCTATCACATCGGACAAATCTTCACCCTCATAGAGGCTTTCAATGTAGTCTTTCCGCCTATCTGCTCTCTCCTCTGCATTTAACAGTGGAATTTCCGTAGCGCTCTTAATGTTACCACCGTTGCTTTTAATGTCACCAAAGGTTGTTTTGACTTTCCTGTATGCTGAGTCTGTCCTTCCGACAATCATATCTTTTTCGATGTCTTCACATTTTTCCTGCAGCCATTTCGTCTTAGCTTCCCAGCACCTCCTATTTATTTCATTCCTCAGCGACTTGTATTTCTGTATTCCTGATTTTCCCGGAACATGTTTGCACTTCCTCCTTTCATCAATCAACTGAAGTATTTCTTCTGTTACCCATGGTTTCTTCGCAGCTACCTTCTTTGTACCTATGTTTTCCTTCCCAACTTCTGTGATGGCCCTTTTTAGAGATGTCCATTCCTCTTCAACTGTACTGCCTACTGCGCTATTCCTTATTGCTGTATCTATAGCTTAAGAGAACTTCAAACGTATCTCGTCATTCCTTAGTACTTCCGTATCCCACTTCTTTGCGTATTGATTCTTCCTGACTAATGTCTTGAACTTCAGCCTACTCTTCATCACTGCTATATTGTGATGTGAGTCTATATCTGCTCCTGGGTACGCCTTACAATCCAGTATCTGACTTAGGAATCTCTGTCTGAATCTCTGTCTGACCATGATGTAATCTAATTGAAATCTTCCCGTATCTCCCAGCCTTTTTCAAGTATACCTCCTCCTCTTGTGATTCTTGAACAGGGTATTCGCTATTACTAGCTGAAACTTGTTGAAGAACTCAATTATTCTTTCTCCTCTTTCATTCCTTGTCCCAAGCCCATATTCTCCTGTAACCTTTTCTTCTACTCCTTCCCCTACAACTGCATTCCAGTCGCCCATGACTATTAGATTTTCGTCCCCCTTTACACACTGCATTACCCTTTCAATACCCTCATACACTTTCTCTATCTGTTCATCTTCAGCTTGCGACGTCGGCAAGTATACCTGAACTATCGTTGTCGGTGTTGGTCTGCTGTCGATTCTGATTAGAACAACCCGGTCACTGAACTGTTCACAGTAACACAGCCTCTACCCTACCTTCCTATTCATAACGAATCCTGCACTTGTTATACCATTTTCTGCTTTGGAGGACTTACGGTCAATTAGCAGAAGGGATAGATAACATTCCATCAGAATTTCTAAAATCATTGGGGGAATTGGCAACAAAACGACTATTCACATTGGTATGTAGAATATGTGAGTCTGGCGATATACCATCTGACTTTCGGAAAAGCATCATCCACACAATTCCGAAGACGGCAAGAGCTAACAAGTGCGAAAATTATCGCAGAATCAGCTTAACAGCTCATTCATCGAAGCTGCTTACAAGAATAATATACAGAAGAATGGAAAAGAAAATTGAGAATGCGCTAGGTGACGATCAGTTTGGCTTTAGGAAAAGTATTACCCGATACTCATACGACCAGATATCCTTGTCTTCCTTCCACTTCACTTCACTGACCCCTACTATATCTAGATTGAGCCTTTGCATTTCCCTTTTCAGATTTTCTAGTTCCCCTACCACGTTCAAGCTTCTGACATTCCATAAATACAATATGCTTGGTAAAAGGCAGGTTATATCATTGACATACCAGTATTACCCTTTGGAAACGTAATTTTCGTGGTGCTTGGTACTGGACTGCTTGAATGAAGAACAAGCTATATTTAGATGTGTATACTGTTCAGTTCCACTTTCCCTTGACCAGTTCATTGAAATTCCACATCTGCACTTTGAACGCTGATTAGCTGTGCTACAATATCAGGTCAGCAGAAAAAAGTTTGTTGTTTAGACAGCGTAATTATTTCATGGGAAGGGAAATATAGCGATAGCCCCTATAATGAAATAAGTGTGCTTTTGGTGCTATTGTATCGATATTTTGTTCTTCGCGTTAGCAGTGTTCTTCTCATAAACGTTGAATAGGCGATCACTCAAATGGGTCTCATGACACGATTTGCAGTTTTACATCCGAATAATCCATACGAAAGTTTTTTGAATGAGTGATATATATGCTAAGCACAGCTTCGTGTGATTCTGAGTGTTTGAGGTGACGCAGTTTCTTAGTAAGATGTCGTTCATTCGTCATCCAGCAGTACAGGTAAACTGAGACAATCGCGAATTAGTAGTATTTCCCACAATAACTCACCTTGGCAGCTATGAGTGAAAGCTGAAACTGGAAAATAGCGTGAAGTTATCGTTTTCTTTTCGAGTAGTAAAAGACAAGCTTCAAAATTGGTTGCTCTGTACCCAACTGGTAAACCTTCAGACCATAATCCCAAAGTTCAGGCTCCATTCTTTACAGTTCTAGGTTTTCATCAGTATTTACATACGCCGAAAGCTAGTTTTACGTTAAAAAGTTGGTCCGTGATTCGGAGTCGTTTTTCTGTACGTTCCGCCCGTAACTTGGTAAGGCAGTTCGCATCCATATATTTTGACGATTACTTTTCCTTTACACAGAAAAATAAAAGTATATCAAATACTGAAAAAAAGTCACCCCTCGCTAACGTGTTCTCTGCTTAAAGCAGAGTACTGTTTGGTCCGGTGACTGTACGCCTGCAGCCAGCAGTCTAGACCACCCTCCGCCTGTCACCGCTTGTCTGCTGCCGCAGTGCCCGTGTTTTGCGGGTAGCCTGCTCCCTGGGGACCCGTGCATTATTTATTAGCGCAGGAACCAGCTGACAGTCGAGCAGTGGGGGAAGTCCTGACGAAAGCCGCCGCTTACACACGGCGGCACACGCACGAACTAGATTTACGACAGCCTCCTACAGGAGTAAGTGACGTGATATCGTTGCAGCGCCTACAGCCTTAATGAAACTGTTCACACAATATTTCCTACAGTGTAATTAAGGTTTGTGGCCAGTTGAATAGACATCTATGTATCTGTACACATCCAGTATAAATTTATAGTGAATTTAGAAATAATTCGACAGTTTGTGAATGATGTATATTCACTTTCTTTAGTCACAAGTGAGGTCAGTTAACTGATTTCAAGTGACCTCAAAGATTTCTAGACGGAAACGTAACGTGAGGTGTTACTTCTGTAACAAGGACAAATGCACGCGTGATGTAGGGGTAGCGCTGTGATTAGTAAAAGAAAGGTGCTTGGTCTCTGGTTCTAAAACCACCACCGCTTAAATTTTGAATCAAAATCATCAACAAGTACGGCCGAAGACTTCCGGCACAAAAAGTCGACTCCATTTAGCCAAAGGCCTGTCGAAGAGGGCGGAGAAGCGTACAGCGGTTCAGGATACTCTCTTGTCGTTGGGATGGTAAACTGCCCCTAAGGGTGGAATAATCAGCAATGATCAACGGAATGAGGATGCAGAAGGCAATGGAAACGACTGGATTAATGAGAAATTATTTGTCTTCACATGTCATGTGACCTGTAACTAAAAAAGTGTCATGATGATCTCCGCACTGAAAAAATATACCGGACAAGTCCCTCATTCAATCTCCAAGGGAGAGAGAGAGAGAGAGAGAGAGAGAGAGAGACCATGCAAATAAGACAGATTGACCAGTAACCAACGAATGGATAACATGCTACGAGACGGGTCGTGGAACATCAAAAGATTGAAAGAGGTGGGGTAGCTAGAAAACCTGGAAAGGGAAATATTAAGGCTGAATCCAGATGTAATGGGTGCCAATGGAGCAAAATGGAAAGAAGACGAGGATTCCTAGTCAGACGACTACACCAGACAGCACCAGAAAATGGAATAAAGGAAGTAGAATTCGTTGTGAATAGGGAAGTAGGGCCGGCAGTGAGATGCTGTGAACAGTTGAGTGATAGGGTTGTTCTCATCAGAATCGGCAGCAAATCAAAACCGACAACGATAGTTTAGGTACAGCTGCCGAAGTCATAAGGCGAAGACGAAGAGATAGAGAAAGTAAATGAGGATATACTTGGAACAGTCCGAGATAAGGGAAGATTTCAGTTAGTTACACCCTTGTCAGGCAGAGATCCGTAAATCAGATACTGAGTTTTAAGTCGTACCCAGGACCACAAATAGACGCAGATCGCAATTTAGTAGTAATAAAGCGAAGGCTGAAGTATGAAACAGAAGTTAGGTAGAATCAGTTCGCAAAGAAGTGAGATAAGGAAGTACTACGGAATGAAGAGATGTTCTTAGAAGTTCTCTGAGGCTATAAATACTACAATAAGAAATAGCAGATAGTTCAGTTGAAAATGAATGTACGTCTATTAAAAGGGCTAATACAGAAGCTGTTGCCGGCCGCGGTGGTCTAGCGGTTGTAGGCGCTCAGTCCGGAACCGCGCGACTGCTACGGTCGCAGGTTCGAATCCTGCCTCGGGCATGGATGTGTGTGATGTCCTTAGGTTAGTTAGGTTTAAGTAGTTCTATGCTCTAGGGGATTGTTGACCACAGATGTTAAGTCCCATAGTGCTCAGAGCCATTTGAATCATTTGAACAGAAGCTGTTAACGGGACCGCAGGTACGAAAAAGAAACAAACTATGAAGAAACCATGGGTAACAGAAGAAATACTTCAGCTGGTCGATGAAAGAAGGATGGACAAAAATGTTCAGTGATATTCCGGAATAATGAAATATAAATGACTTGGGAATGACATAAATAAGACGTGCAGGGAAGCTAAATTGAAATGGATAGTTGAAAAATTTGAAGAAATCGAAAAAGACATGATTGTAGGAAGGAGTGACTCAGAACACAGAAAAGCCAAAAAAGACTGGTAATATTAAGATTACAATGGTAATTCCACAGTTAAATGCAGACGAGGTAGGGGATAGGTGGAAAAAATAGACTGAATGCCCCTATGGGGGGGAAAGGCTTATGTGATGATTTGATAGAAGAAACAGGAATCGATATGGAAGAGACGGGGGATGCTGTGATAGAATCGGAATTTGAAAGAGCTTTGGAAGAGTTAAGATCGAATAAGGCAGAAGGAATCGATAACATCCTACCAGAATTTGTAAAATCATTAGAGGAAATTACAAGAAGACGACTATTCATGTTCTATCGTAGAATGTATGTGTCTGGCGACACACCATCAGACTTTGGGAAAAACATCATGCACACAATTCCAAAAATTGCGAGAGCCGACAAGTGCGAGAATTAGCGCAGAATTAAGTTAACAGCACATGCATTCAACTTGCTGCCAAGAATAATATAGAGAACAATGGAAAATAAAGCTGAGGATCAGTTAGATGATGATTAGTTCGGCTTTACAAAAGATAAAGGCAACAGAGAGGCTGTTCTGACAGTTGGTAAGGCTAAAGAAAATTCAAGACAGGTTTAAAGGATCTGTCAAGCTGTAAAAAGCGTTCGACAATGCAAAATGGTTGAAGATTACTGAAATCCTGAGAAAATTAGGTTTAACACAAGGAAAGACGGGCAGTATACAAAATGTGCAAGAGCCAAGAAGGAACAATAAGATTAGAAGATCAGGAACAAATTATTCGAATTAAAAAGTGTGTTTATCGACTGTAAGGTTCAGTGCTGATATCCTATACTTAGTGAAAGTGAAGAAGAATTACAGGATCTGATGAATAGAATAAACATTTTAATGAATACAGAACATAGACTGAGAGTACATCGAAGAAAGGCGGAAGCAGCGAGATGTACCACAAATGAGAACAAGGAGGAACTTAGCACCAGTATTGGGGATCACGAAGTAGATGAAGTTAAAGAATTCTGCTACATAGTCAACACGAAAATTTCCAGAGCACTTAACCATAATTATTGGATTGAGCCTAAACTGGGGTTGTAATTGCCTCACGTGCTGGCAACCGTAATCCAATTTGTTGTTTTGGTATTTGATAAAATTTTCAGTAGATTTTACGCTGATTTTAGTAGTGCCTTTGACCTCTTGTGTGTTAAAGGCCTGTTTAATTTAAAAAATTGAATCAGCTACCCAAAATTCTTTGAAGGCCTTAAGTAACATTTTCCTTAAGTTTTCAGTGGTTTCTTTGTTGCTGCCCTTTGAGCAGCTTGTGTTTTATGAGGAAAGAAATATTTTTAAAAAATTAACAATTCCGGCACAGCGCTTCGTGGCTTGTTGTGGTAAAACTATCGGTTAAAGTCGATTATTGCTGTAAGCAAATAATTATCTGTACCCAGTCACACATAATTATCTGTGTTTACTGTATTTACGAGATTCATGCTGTTATCTACATCTACATCTACATTTATACTCCGCAAGCCACCCAATGGTGTGTGGTGGAGGGCACTTCACGTGCCACTGTCATTACCTCCCTTTCCTGTTCCAATCGCGTACGGTTCGCGGGAAGAATGACTGCCGGAAAGCCTCCGTGCGCGCTCGAATCTCTCTAGTTTTACATTCGTGATCACCTCGGGAGGTATAAGTAGGAGCAAGCAATATATTCGATATCACACCCAGAAACGCTCCCTCTCGAAACCTGGACAGCAAGCTACACCGCGATGCAGAGCGCCTCTCTTGCAGAGTCTGTCACTTGAGTTTGCTAAACGTCTCCGTAACGCTATCACGCTTACCAAATAACGCTGTGACGAAACGCGCCGCTCTTCTTTGGACCTTCTCTATCTCCTCTGACAATCCGACCTGGTACGGATCCAACACTGATGAGCAATACTCACGTATAGGTCGAACGAGTGTTTTGTAAGCCACCTCCTTTGTTGATGGACTACATTTTCTAAGGACTCCTACAATGAATCTCAACCTGGCACCCGCCTTACCAACAACTAATTTTATATGATCATTCCAATTCAAATCGTTCCGTACGCATACTCCCAGATATTTTACAGAAGTAACTGCTACCCGTGTTTGTTCCGCTATCATATAATCATTCAGTAAAGGATCCTCCTTTCTATGTATTCGCAATACATTACATTTGTCGATGTTAAAGGTCAGTTGCTACTCCCTGCACCAAGTGCCTATCCGGTGCAGATCTTCCTGCATTTCGCTGCAATTTTCTAATGCTGCAACTTCTCTGTATACTACAGCATCATCAGCGAAAAGCGGCATGGAACTTCCGACACCATCTACTAGGTAGTTAAATAAATGTAATCATTTAAACGATAAGTGACGCTCCATTCGGGGTTCGCCCTTCCATGATTTCCTTGTCCTACACCACCTTCGCTAATGGATTTCCGTGGTAGCGGAGCGTGGTCCATCGAAACCTCGAAACACATGAGAAGATAGAGAGGATAATTGCAACCGATGACGTTTATCTCCCCACACTATGGTGTACACACACCGCGCTTGCGCCTGGGAGAAACAGCCAAATAACCAGTCGCAGGGTGCACGCTCACATCCAGAGACGCAGACACCGTCGTGCAATCTGTCGTGCAATTTCGGCTGCATATTACTGGAACGTAGTTTAATGAAGTCTGTTATTCTCTTGGCATATATTTTATATTGCCTGAAGAAATACACATCCAGAGGTTGTATATATTTTTTAGTTTTAGGTGGAATGATTTTTAAATCTACATGTTTCCCGCCAGATGCTTCCAGTAGTACTCGTTCATCCTTATGTCCAGACCAGGAGTCACAAAGTACTAATGACTTTCTCGACAAATGTGGATTCAAAACTGACAGAAAAAACGTCTTCAGATGTTGTTTCGACATCTTCCCACTCACACTTGCACTGACGACGACATTTGGAGGGCACTGCGTTTCTATTTCCCTTGACACGCGGGGTCCCAACTTTCCACTGGATTCTTGGAAGCAAATATAGAGTTTGTCTGCCAATCGTCCGTCCATTCATATTGCAGCACCGATCGTGTAACTATGTGTTGCACAGTTAACTGATTGCAACATCACGACAGTGTTTCCCCCCTTTCATGGATAGTGTTCTGTCACAAGAAAGTTCATAGTTGAACTGACTCTCATCACTGTTCCATACAGAACTAATATCGATGTTTTCTCTCGTGATATGCTCATTGACGTCAGAGACAAACGTTTGAGCTCTTTCAATCAGCTCTTCTTCGTCATCCTTATCTTTGCGTGTTTGGAGCATAGTGATACGGCGTGGTGTTATCCTAAACTCCTTTTTCAAATCCTAGTGAAGCTGTTAAGTTTGTACACCCGAGATTTCTGGCTGCGTCCAGTTCCCAATGTTGTAAATGCTATTAATGAACGGCGGAACCGCATTCTCGCGCTTCATCGAATTTCACCATTACACGCTCCTTGATGGTCTTGAACAGCAGTGTACGATTTCCTTTGTAAACTGGATTTCCTTCTTTTTTCTTTGCGACGTAATCCAGTATGTATTTAATATTGCTTTTAGATTTCAGTTTAGGGTATCTTTTCAGAAGCTTGTCGTATGTGTCGAAACCTCTTACATAATAATCATCGTATATGTTCTCCAGTTTGTTGCATCAAACGCCGTGATGATACTTGCAGCTTTAACCTTCTTGGGAGACGGTTGGTATTCACTGTCACAGCTTCCATCGCCTCTTCCCGCACTTGCCGTAGCACTACCGTTTGCAATGAGTTGTTCGTCATTATCATCCCTATCATCATCAATATGTGTTGGTGTTACAACAGTATCTGTTTCTAACTTATGCTCATATCTCTTCACTATAATAGATACCAGAAAACATGTGAATGTTTCGTCTTCTACACCAATACCATCTTCACGAATAAGGGTAAAACGCAACTTCAGAGGCACACTGCACCGTCCCTACAGGTCCCGACTGGCGTACCGGCAGATCAGTGTGCAATGCGGCATGGAATACGCAGAGGCCTCTAACAGACGACTGCAGAGTTTTGCAGATGCGGGAGTATCACTAGTGCAATAAGAGGCCTTTACATTATTGCTCACACGATTTTGGTGTATTTGTGTTTGTTCGAGCCCAAGTATTTTCCTGGTTAGTGTGACTTTGCGGTACGAATTGTTCCCGTGACCTGGTACGGTGCCTTCGAGCATGTAACAATTCTGCCAGCGACTTACGGTGATACGGTAAGGAGCGGTAGGAGTGAACCGTGGCCAGCTCGCTTTGGTACCGTTTGTTCGTTGGCATTTTGTCACAATCGAGTGGCGTCTCATTTCTCCCTGAATTACTACCGTAACGAGTTGCTGACTTGCTCGGTCAGTGGGAGCAGCAGCGATTATCGATACTAGTACTACTGTACCTTCTTGGGCGTGACCGCTATATCTCCGTGTGGTGCTGTGTGTGGCAGTAGGTCGGTTGGGACAAAGCAGCGAGGAAGTCTGTGCGGCTCGTGGTCGGGCCGGGACCACTGGCAGGGTCGGATTGTGAGGCGCCAGCTGCGACAGCTACAAAGTTCGTTGCGCACCGAACCTGGACTCTGAAGCTGAGTGACCAATTAACCTGTTATGAAACCTCAACTACTGTGACATCTCTTCGTTCACGGCCAGTTGTTGCTTCCTGGGCCGTTCCGGCTAGTAGCAACATATGGTGTGTTGGAGTCGGTGAAATTTTGCAGCCGTCTTCCTGTATGGTCTTTAACTATTAAATTGGTTGTTACTTATCAGTGAAGTGAACCAGCGATATTTTCTGCCTTGTGGCCGTTAACGCCCCATTTACGTGACCTGGCCGTTAGCGTAGTTTTCCGGCAGTGTGATTTTCCTCGCCATGTTGATGTTGTCCGGCACGGCGTGTAGTTCGATAACCTTTTAGTTGTTTGTTCATATTTTTTTCTTAGAGTGGTTATTGTGCCTTGGCTGTTTTTAGACGCCAATTTTGAGGACGTAGTGCTGCTAGTATCTTCATTCTGGGCTGGTACTTTCCATTGTCGTACTGTTGGTCGGGCGAAGGGAATTGATTAGGTTGTTGGTCGGTCCCTCAGCCGTCTTGGGTCGGGTTGCCATCCAATTGTTTAACCTTACTCTTGGCTGCCTGCCTCACCTCACGTTACATTAGAGCTACCTCCTCAGGTCGACCCTTGGAACACCTCTGAGCACAACTGTTCTGTTTTAGATTGTGATTTTCATTTTAGTCTGAAATACTGTGCGAGGCCTTAGTCGTGTATTAATTTAGTTTGTTTTAATTTTAAAATAAGGCCTTCACCCTACTTAAATTAAAAGTTGAAGATTGATTTGTTTAAAAAGCAAATTTTGAAACTTTCTTTTATCTGAAATTCTTGTTATCCGGCCATTAAGCTTTTAATTTTTCAATATGCAGTGTGTGGCCTTCAGCCGATTATTTACGTGAAATATTTTTTAAGTTTGTTCTTTAAGGCAATTTTTATAACTCGTGTTCAGGCCTATAGCAGTTCTCGTTTTTGGTGTGGTTTTGGGCCTTAAGCCCAGTAGGTATCTCAAGTTTTCTTAACTAGGCCTTAAGCCATATTGTTTTATTTTGATCCTTTTAAGGCAATGTGTAATTAAGTGGTTCTTAGGAAAATAAAAGTTTGTGGGTTTTGTGCAACTGACAGTAACTGGTTACGGCCCCCTCCACAACCCTGACCTGATCCGCTCTATCCTGCGAAACCAGATTTCAAGGAGGTCAGAAAAATGTTTCAGCATGTAGTGTGTGTGGGAGGGACTGAGTTTCTCCACGAGGCTTTTGAACATTCGAACGAAGCGTTCAGCTGATTGCAGTTGAAAAGGTGCATTAATCATACGCTGTAAGCCATTGGCGGTACGAAAGTGTAGGAAATCGGGTGACATTGCAATGTTAGCTGCAAGCGGCTGAAGACATGCTTTATTGGTGCTGAACAGTTCAGCGATTCTGGTCGGGATAAACTCACGTTGCAATGTTCTTCTTCAGCGATGCACTGTAGAAGCGTAGCACAGAAAATGCTAACTGAAAAATCCGTGCAACACGCACGTTTATTTTGATGTAAAAGCAGGACGAGGATCTTTCCTTTGTGTGAGACCGCTTGTACTGGGTGAGTGTACCGATTTGAAGTTTCAGATTCACATATTGTAGCGTTCTTATCACTTCTGCACTATTTTTCATCGGTTGTATCAGCACCCGTATTCTTTTATTGAGGTATATTGTGAAATTTCGAACATTAGCGAGTGCCGCTGTAAACTCGTACTGTTATCACCAATTGTAGTTCAAACTAAATTGAGCTCTTTTAAAATATTAGGAACAGCACTCCTGTCACCGTTTAAAACAATCCTTCTCTAATTTCAATATATAATTACGTGACAAATAGGTTATTTCTTAGAATTGTAAGACGCTTACAAACCTATATTTTTGTAAGTTACCGCTACGAGTGTTTTGGATATGTAGCTTATCTCGTAGTGAATTAGCGTCTGTGATTCACATTTTCTCCCAAAAACTACATCGCACCTGAATTTCATTGTATATCAACCCAAATATACGTGCGTTTTTTAGAATTATTGGAAGCTGCCATTGTCCTTTATATAATCTACGAGTAATCTGTAACAATTATGAGTTTGTGATTTAGTTACTGTAGCAGGTATTCTGACTTACAAATGATATTACATGTAGGTTTTCCTTAGAGAGGACTAGCGCCTATATGTCATCTACAAGTACCGTAAATTAACTCTGTTTTCGAGTTTTCCTACAACTGTAATTGATCTCAAAACTTTTCAGGAAATCAGAAATTTTTACCACAGGTTTTCGTATCGTCTTAATAGATATCTCAATTTGTGCATTTGCTTCAATTGTTATAGGTCATCAGTAATTTTTAGGTCAACATATTAAAAAGAAAATCAGAGAGTTTCTTTAAAATTCATTTGTTCACTGCATTGTAATACAGTGCACCAGCCAAAATGCAGGTCCACTATGAATGCTGTTCTCGAACACGGGGCGAGTTGGTTGACGTTCGTAAGCAGCTGGGAATCTCCCTCACTACTGTCAAACGAGTGGCAGCTTCTGCAAATGTGTCGGAAGAGCTTCCGAGAATCGTATAACCGTGATACCTGTACCAGAGGTACCTCAAGTACACTCCATTTCTGTGCGTCCTTTGCCGAAAGTACACGATCTGTCATTACACGTCCAATACACTGCGAGAGCCCGTTAATAGCAGATCTAGGCTTCCTATACAGGGTGGATGAGGACCACGGAGAACTCGGCGGGTTGTACCGATTCCCCTAACCAACAATTTGGAGCTTCTGTTTTCACTGAAACTGAAATTGAGCCACCGGGATTCACTGCGACTGTTTCGGGGAAATCAGTTCTGTCGCCTGTCAAGGGGAGATAAACACGAAAGGATTGTGGTCTAATAATCATCGGCAGTTGGGGAAATGGCAGCAAGGCACAGGAAAGGACACCAGGTGCATTCAGTATGTATGCCTGAGAGCCTCATGCAACATTTGAAGAGGCTATTCCAGCAGTCATTTAGGGAACAGGGTGCCACCAATTGTGGCGCAAGTGGGAACAAGAGATGCCTGTCGTCTATCCTCCCAGGTCATACTTGGGTCATTCCAGCGAGTGGCAGAAAAGTTTAAGAAGACCAGCCTAGTGCACGGAGATTCCATTTCCTGCATTGTTCCCAGAACTGATCGTGGCCCTTTGATTATTCGTCGTGTGTAATGACTGAAAAAGAGCCTTCGAAGCTTCTGTGACAAGGAAGGATGCGAATTCTTGTACTTTCACGTAAGAGTTGAGAACTGTAGGGCCTCCCTAAATGGGTCAGGTGTCCACTACATTTCAGCGGATGTTACTCAGGTAGCTGACTGCGTGTGAGGTGCTCACAGGCGTTCTTAAATTACGTAACTCCCATTCCAACCAAGATAACAACAGCCGTAGAAAACACAGAAGTACCAGTGTAAGATCGAAAGTAATAACCCCCACAGGTGGGAGTATTAAAACTGAAAGGCAACTCCGTGGGACTATATAAATGATTGAGAATTTTGGAATAATTTTAGTGTTCTAACAACATTTATTTTCCCAAAACAGACATTAATTATGCTAAGCAAGTTATCGATCGAATACTGTAAACAAGTGATAAGTAATTTAAGACTACACTGGACAAGGATGATGGGTCGCAGAGGCAGTTTAACTAGTGGAGTGAGTCAAGTACTCTGACCCTAAAAATGTGGATAGCGCAATCTGAATTGATCTGTGACTGAGCAAACTTCGATTGATCAGATCTACTGAAGTTTCTCCACATAGGTGCAGCTGAGAGCAAGTTGCGATTGAGATCTTTACGCCCGACAATCCCAGAGCTGCAGTACGTTAACCTGTTTGCTACGTCCGGCGATGTAACTTGCAGCTGTCGAGAAGTGTGCGGCCGAGGTGAGACGCGGAGGCGGCTCCTGTGAACCGATCGCGGCCACGAAAGAAATGCAGAAATATCGCGTTCTAGCGGTGAGGAAACGGATCGCAATTTAGTCTCTACCAGAGCCCTGAAATGACGGTAGATTTCAGTGTGTGACACAACCGTTCGCTGGTTGTACGAAGGACCGAGCGCACAAGGAAATCCCTTGGTCAGTGTACAAGAAACTACGAAAAGTAAACAGAAACAATTTCATTGCCCATGGTAATATTTTCGAGGGCCCTTCAACGAGAATGCTATGACAGAATACGATGCTCAATTATGGTCAAATTAAGACAGATCTCCTTCCTCTCCTGGAAACGAAAATCGGACAAAAATTGCGAGGTCCAAAGAAATAATGTATTCAGTTGTTTGGAGCACTCAGTATTGCAATGTACCTAGTTGGTACGCTACAAAAAGTGCGAAATGTTGGTGAGATATAATTTGCAATGGAATTTGAATTCAATCTGCTACCCGCCAGACAATGTTGCGTGAAGATGTCACAAATACGCCAGTCATTTGCCCACGTTCAACATGGATCCGTGCTGAAAACTAATGGAAATGACAAACAAAAAAAATAAAACTTAAATAGAACCAGTGGAAAATTATGCTAACAAACACAACACAACATTAAATTTCGTTAAACAGTCCAGCCATGGAGACTATTTACATACTGCATCTTCTCTTCTCGTCGCAGTTCTCTTGTATCTTAGTACTCTAACAGGTTAATACCGCTCGTTCCGATAGTTTCTGCGACATATTTTGAGTTGAGTCTGCAGTAGCTGTGTGTCAATTTCTGTTTAAATTCTCTCTGCATGAACCGTGCGATGGGTTAGGTGGTCTCAATTCCACATATTCTGTGCTTTGGACCTTGACCTTTGTACACTCTAGGAAATTGAAATAAGAACACCGTGAATTCATTGTCCCAGGAAGGAGAAACTTTATTGACACATTCCTGGGGTCAGATACATCACATGATCACACTGACAGAACCACAGGCACATAGACACAGGCAACAGAGCATGCACAATGTCGGCACTAGTACAGTGTATATCCACCTTTCGCAGCAATGCAGGCTGCTATTCTCCCATGGAGACGATCGTAGAGATGCTGGATGTAGTCCTGTGGAACGGCTTGCCATGCCATTTCCACCTGGCGCCTCAGTTGGACCAGCGTTCGTGCTGGATGTGCAGACCGCGTGAGACGACGCTTCATCCAGTCCCAAACATGCTCAATGGGGGACAGATCCGGAGATCTTGCTGGCCAGGGTAGTTGACTTACACCTTCTAGAGCACGTTGGGTGGCACGGGATACATGCGGACGTGCATTGTCCTGTTGGAACAGCAAGTTCCCTTGCCGGTCTAGGAATGGTAGAACGATGGGTTCGATGACAGTTTGGATGTACCGTGCACTATTCAGTGTCCCCTCGACGATCACCAGTGGTGTACGGCCAGTGTATGAGATCGCTCTCCACACCATGATGCCGGGTGTTGGCCCTGTGTGCCTCGGTCGTATGCAGTCCTGATTGTGGCGCTCACCTGCACGGCGCCAAACACGCATACGACCATCATTGCCACCAAGGCAGAAGCGACTCTCATCGCTGAAGACGACACGTCTCCATTCGTCCCTCCATTCACGCCTGTCGCGACACCACTGGAGGCGGGCTGAACGATGTTGGGGTATGAGCGGAAGACGGCCTAACGGTGTGCGGGACCGTAGCCCAGCTTTATGGAGACGGTTGCGAATGGTCCTCGCCGATACCCCAGGAGCAACAGCGTCCCTAATTTGCCGGGAAGTGGCGGTGCGGTCCCCTACGGCACTGCGTAGGATCCTACGGTCTTGGCGTGCATCCGTGCATCGCTGCGGTCCGGTCCCAGGTCGACGGGCACGTGCACCTTCCGCCGACCACTGGCGACAACATCGATGTACTGTGGAGACCTCACGCCCCACGTGTTGAGCAATTCGGCGGTACGTCCACCCGGCCTCCCGCATGCCCACTATATGCCCTCGCTCAAAGTCCGTCAACTGCACATACGGTTCACGTCCACGCTGTCGCGGCATGCTACCAGTGTTAAAGACTGCGATGGAGCTCCGTATGCCACGGCAAACTGGCTGACACTGACGGCGGCGGTGCACAAATGCTGCGCAGCTAGCGCCATTCGACGGCCAACACCGCGGTTCCTGGTGTGTCCGCTGTGCCGTGCGTGTGATCATTGCTTGTACAGCCCTCTCGCAGTGTCCGGAGCAAGTATGGTGGGTTTGACACACCGGTGTCAATGTGTTCTTTTTTCCATTTCCAGGAGTGTATATCCAGCTATTGCTTTGCTGTTGGTCCCTAGAATCCTGTTGACCCTGGTTCGAGTTCTGTTGCTGTCTCCGGATTCCGTTTCATTGGTAGTTGTTGTTATTGTTATGATTATAATTTCCTCATCTTCTTCCTTTTTCCCATGGTGGCTGGTTATTCCCATTGAAGTCTGAATTTTGGCTTCGATTCAATTGATGTTTTCCCGCATTTCGTCTACCGTCATTCCCCTCTGGCAAATCTGGGCAGTTACGGTAATTATTTCTACTTCTTTCTCGTAGGCTGTGAATTTCACTCACATACTTGAGTTCGCACAGAGCACTCTTGTAAGCTTCGAGTGAATCGCTACATCAACCAATGAGAATTTGCTTCTAATGTAAAGGTAATTTAATTTAGCAGTGCCTTTCATTTTCCTTGGGACTGTATGGTTGGTATAAGAATCGGTTCTTCTCGACCAGGGATTCTAAGAATTTGACAGGACGGCGGAATCCTGACGTTTCTATATCCTTCCCTTACATGATATCCTCTTTCATCCTTTACTGTGTGTTTGCGACCATTATGTGCTAAGGAATGTGGCCGTATGGCTAATTAAAAGTTGAACAACTCTCTTCAGTAAATTGATTCCTTAGGATGGATGGGATGTGTGACTGCTGTGTACGGACGCAGGAGAAGCTGGCCACTGTTCGCGAACAGCTGAGCGTGTTGATGGCCGCGGTCAGCCGTCTTCAGGCTGCTGCCTCGGAGTGTAGCGGCAGTGGGGAGTCTGGTGCGTCGCATGCTACACCCCAGGTGTTACATGCTTCACCCACTGTCCCTGCTGTCGAGACGTCTTCACGGATACCGGGCGCGGTTGGGCCACCCTCTCCCCTAGGGGAGTGGTGGGTTCAGTGGCTTTCGCGGCGCTCGAGGCGGAGGGTCAATGTGGAGGCTGGCCGTGTGGCATCGCCCGCTCTGCCTGTGAGTGTACATGTGGCCGCTCCTTCAGCAAGGTCCGAGCAGGCACATGGGGGGGAGGGGTTTATTAGTTATTGCGAGCTCCAACGATAGGCGGGTGATGGAGCCCTCTAGGGAAACAGCGGAAAGGTCAGGGAAGAAGGCCAGTGTTCACTCCGACTGTTTGCCGTGGGGGGGGGGGGGGGGGGGGGGTTCATCCGAGATGTGGAGGAGACCCTGCCAGCGGCGATAGAGAGCACTGGGTGCACTCGACTGCAAATTGTTGCTCATGTCGGCTCCAATGACTCCTGCCGTCTGGGTTCAGAGGTCATCCTCAGTTCGTACAGGCGGTTGGCGGAATTGGTGAAGGCGGAAAGCCTCGCTCGGGGGGGGGGGGGGGGGGAGCGGGGTGGAATATGAGCTAACTATTTGTAGTATCGTTCCCAGAACCGAACGCGGTCCTCTGGTTTGGAACCGAGTAGAAGGCTTAAACCACAGGCTCAGACGATTCTGCGGAGATCTACGGTGCAAATTTCTCGACCTCCGCTATCGGGTGGAGAAAAGTAGGGTCCCCCTGAATAGGTCAGTATTTCGAGTAGATTTCCCCACCATGTCATAGTTCTGGGTGGGTATTTTAATTTGCCGGATATAGACTGGGAGACTCAAACATTCATAACGGGTGGCAGGGGTAAAGAATCCAGCGAAATTTTTGTAAGTGCTTTATCTGAAAACTACTTTCAGCAGTTAAACAGAGAACCGACTCGTGGCGATAACATATTAGACCTTCTGGTGACAAACAGTCTCGAACTATTTGAAACAGTTAATGCAGAACAGGGAATCAGCGATCGTAAACCGGTTACGCATCGATGATTTTAGCAGTAAATAGAAATTTTAAAAAAGTTAGGACGATTTTTATTTTTAGCAAATGTGACAAAAAGCAGATTACAGAGTACCTGACGGCTCAACACAAAAGTTTTGTCTCAAGTACAGATAGTGTTGAGGATCAGTGGACAAAGTTCAAAACCATCGTACAATATCGGTTAGATGGGTATGTGCCAAGATAGATCGTAATAGATGGAAAAGAGCCACCGTGGTACAACAACCGAGTTAGAAAACTGCTGCGGAAGCAAAGGGAACTTCACAGCAAACATAAACATAGGCAAAGCCTTGCAGACAAATAAAAATTGCGCGAAGCGAAGTGTAGTGTGAGGAGGGCTATGCGAGAGGCGTTCAATGAATTCGAAAGTAAAGTTCTATGTGCTGACTTGGCAGAAAATCCTAAGAAATTTAGGTCTTACGTCAAAGTGGTAGGTGGATCAAAACAAGATGTCCAGACACTCTGTAACCAAAACGGTACTGAAACAGAGGATGACAGAATAAAGTCCGAAATACTAAATGTCTTTTTACAAAGCTGTTTCACAGAGGAAGACTGCACTGTAGTTCCTTCTCTAGATTGTCGCACAGATGACAAAATGGTAGATATCGAAATAGACGACAGACCGATAGAGAAACAATTAATATCACTCAAAAGAGGAAAGGCTGCTGGACCTGATGGGATACCAGTTCGATTTTACAGAGAGTACGCGAAGGAATTTGCCTCCCTTCTTGCAGCGGTGTACCGTAGGTCTCTAGAAGAGCGTAGCGTTCCAAAGGATTGGAAAAGGGCAGAGGTCATCCCCGTTTTCATGAAGGGACGTCGCACAGATGTGCAAAACTATAGACCTTTATCTCTAACGTCGATCAGTTGTAGAATTTTGGAACACTTATTGTGTTCGAGTATAATGACTTTTCTGGAGACTAGAAATCTACTCTGTAGGAACCAGCATGGGTTCCGAAAAAGACGGTCGTGTGAAACCCAGCTCGCGCTATTCGTCCACGAGACTCAGAGGGCCATGGACACGGGTTCCCAGCTAGATGCCGTGTTTCTTGACTTCCGCAAGGCGTTCGATACAGTTCCCCACAGTCGTTTAATGAACAAAGTAAGAGCATATGAACTATCATACCAATTGTGTGATTGGATTGAAGAGTTCCTAGATAACATATCGCAGCATGTCATTCTCAATGGGGAGAAGTCTTCCGAAGTAAGAGTCATTTTTGGTGTGCCGCAGGGGAGTATCGTAGGACCGTTGCTATTCACAATATACAGAAATGACCTTGTGGATGACATCGGAAGTTCACTGAGGCTTTTTGCGAATGATGCTGTGGTATATCGAGAGGTTGTAACAATGCAAAATTGTACTGAAATGCAGGAGGATCTGCAGCGATTTGACGCATGGTGCAGGAAATGGCAATTGAATCGCAATGTAGACAACTGTAATGTGCTGCGAATACATAGAAAGATAGATCCCTTATCATTCAGCTACAAAATACCAGGTCAGCAACTGGAAGCAGTTAATTCCATAAATTATCTGGGAGTAAGCATTAGGACTGATTTAAAATGGAATGATCATATAAAGTTCATCGTTGGTAAAGCAGATGCCAGACTGAGAATCATTGGAAGAATGCTAAAGAAATGCAATCCGAAAACAAATGAAGTAGGTTACAGTACGCTTCTTCGCCCACTGGTTGAATACTGCTCAGCAGTGTGGGATACGTACCAGACAGTGTTGATAGAAGAGATAGAGATGATCCGACGGAGAGCAGCGCGCTTCGTTACAGGATCATTTAGTAATCGCGAAAGCGTTACGGAGGTGATAGATAAACTCCAATGGAAGACTCTGCAGGAGAGACGCTCAGTAGCTCGGTACGGGCTTTTGTTGAAGTTTCGAGAACATACTTTCACCGAAGAGCTAAGCAGTATATCGCTCCCTCCTACGTATATCTCGCGAAGAGACCATGAGGATAAAATCAGAGAGATTAGAGCCTACACAGAGGCATACCGACAATCCTTCTTTCCACGAACAATACGAGACTGGAATAGAAGGGAGAACCGATAGAGGCACTCAAGTTACCCTCCGCCACACAACGTCAGGTGGCTTGCGGAGTATGGATGTAGATGTATATGTAGAAGGAATGCATCTTTGTAGGAGCGACAGCTCTCCGCAACTCCACGCGTCTATACTACAATCGACTCTTCTAAGAAACGACAGATAAACTGGAGCTTGTACTTCAGTGGCCAAGATTCTGGTAGCACGTGATCGTACTGTGCCATCCAGATCTTTGGATGTAGACTTGAAAATTCTGGATGATCAAGAAAAGTTTGTAGTCGAAAGATTCGACGTATCCGCCGTACGAATTATCCCTCTCGTCTGCAGCGAGTAAATCCATGTATCCGTGCCCAAACGATCCTCGTGCACTGTTATGGTATACCCTCGTGTTGTCAGATTCACGTAATAACGTTTCTGACCTCCGTAAACGTGTACAACCATTTTACGTCTCGGTCTCTGACATGATGTGTGTTACCGACGGAGCGTGTTCTATTACGTGTTTCCCCGAGGCAGGAGCATATTCCTACTGCATTCGCCCACGGGCAGGGGTTGTGTTCTCACATAGGGGTTCGGAGAGTCGCAAAACTTTTCTTCACTTCTGTGATGCTCTCGGTGGCGCTCTACCGGACGAGATGGTGTTTGCAATTGCGCGATCCTCTCACGTGCCTGCCGAACATCCTTAGCCAACACGTTTTGTTGCTCGGCGACTCGGGTCTGGTGATCTTTAACTTCAGAGATTTCGGCTTATTTTAATTCTATCTGTTGGATTCGCTTTGCCGCCTCACTCATTTTTTTCCTGCCTTTCTTGAACTATTGTTTTGTCTTGTTTTTGGAGAATTGCAAGTGCCTTTTTTGTCTTACACAACTAAACTTTTGTCAGTTTAACTTGTTCTTTGGCCACTGATGAGCCATTTCTTGATATTTTCGCTACCAATCGCGCTGTTTTGGCATCGTTCTTCGCCCCTATCGCGGCCTCATGCGTTTCTGCTGTCGTTTTCTTGACATTCTCTAGCTCTGCTTGGATTCCTGCGGTCTCTTTCTTGACTCCGTTCATACTGTCTGTGACCGTTCACATGGTTAATTTGTTTCTTTCTGTTGTGGTTGGCAGGAGAGCCAACACCGTGTTACTAGAGGAAGCCGAAGGGCACGCGTTTTAGGTCACGCAGGCTGGCGTGAGGTCTGGAACAGGACAAGGAAATTAGAATTTAGAAAAAACGGACGTAGCTGGTGGAATACTTAACTTTAATACATTAATGGTGAACGTCGCTCTGGACGGTACATGTTTTACAGTATCAATAGTAACTGGTAATGGCGCCTTGCTAGGTCGTAGCAAATGACGTAGCTGAAGGCTATGCTAACTATCGTCTCGGCAAATGAGAGCGTATTTTGTCAGTGAACCATCGCTAGCAAAGTCGGCTGCACAACTGGGGCGAGTGCTAGGAAGTCTCTCTAGACCTGCCATGTAGCGGCGCTCGGTCTGCAATAACTGATAGTAGCGACACGAGGGTCCGACGTATACTAACGGACCGCGGCCGATTTAAAGGCTACCTCCTAGCAAGTGTGGTGTCTGGCGGTGACACCACACTTTCCACCTCTTCCTCCCGTCTCTTTTTCTCTGTCTCTTGTATGACTTGCATGAGAGCCTCAAACTGAGATCCAACGCTAACACCTCCAGGACTTGATGAACGAGATTCCATCATTCTGTGACGTTTAGTTCGTGATTCTGGTCTGCCAGTATCACTCATGGTGCGTCTCGTACCAGCAGCGCCTACTTTCGTTCTACTGCAGTCACCCGTTCACTTTCGTCTAGTTCCTGATACATCTCATACTCTGCAGGTTCTACTTTCGACATTTCTGCCCGTCTGCAACTGCATTCACCTTAGAATCCCGTGTAATATCTGCTTGGTCACCGCTAATAACCTGACGTGGATCCATGGTTAACAAATCACAATTACTTCCTCTACTCTGTTGCAAACATGCCTTGCTTCTTGTAAGGATGCACCCTAATTCTGACCTAAGTGAATCTAAACACTGCGTATTCCTAAGCCACACAGATTCTACTCTAAATTACGCTCCCGTGAGCTACTGATTCCTAGTTGCTGAAGACATCTACATCTACATCTACATGATTACTCTGCAATTCACATTTATGCGCTTGGTAGAGGGTTCATCGAACCACAATCATACTATCTCCCTACCATTCCACTCCCGAACAGCGCGCGGGAAAAACGAACACCTAAACCTTTCTGTTCGAGCTCTGATATTCAAATAACAGCACGCTTGTCTATGCTCAAACGAAAATCTTAATGAGACCTAACAAATCAGCACGACGCTGTTCCCTATCAGAAACAAATAATAGAGTGACACAGAAGTCACAACCACAACATGAAAATACACACATACAATAATTAAGTATTAGTACTATGTCTACGCCCCAACAACGCGAATCTACTGTACCCTGTGCACCACATTAAACATAGGAAAAAAACTTCACTAGGCAACACTATCTACGATCTGACGGTCACAGAAGATGCCATCAGTTCAATATTCTGAGCAAAGGAAGTCAAATTGAATGACTATGCAAGGCAACGCGATCTGACGTCACAGAAGGTGCCATCAATCCGGTATCCTGGCAAGGGACGCCACAATGAAAGGCAACTCTGTGGGACTATATAAATGATTGAGAATGTTGGCATAATTTTAGTGTTCTGACACCATTTATATTCTCAAAACAGACGTAAATTATGTTAAACAACGTATTAATTGAATGCTGTAAACAACTAATAGGAAAATTAAAATCAGCGTTTGGCATCATTGGCCGGGAGGCCCCTTGCGGGGCAGGTCCGGCCGCCTTGGTGAAAGTCTTATTACATTCGACGCCACATTGGGCGACATGCGCGCCAGATGGGGATCAATGAAATCAACACAACACCCAATCCCTGAGCGGAGAAAATCTCCGACACAGCCGGGAATCGCACCTGGGCCCATAAGACGGCAATTAGTCACACTGACCACTCAGCTATCGGGGCGTACACAACTAATAGGTCTTTTAAGACTACACTGGGCAAGGATCATGGGTGGCATAGATAGTTGAAGTAGTGGAGTCTGGTACCCTGGCCCTACAAATGTGGATAACGCAATCTAATTTCAGAATGAGATTTTCACTCTGCAGCGGAGTGTGCGCTGATATGAAACTTCCTGGCAGATTAAAACTGTGTGCCCGACCGAGACTCGAACTCGGGACCTTTCCCTTTGCCAGTTTTAATCTGCCAGGAAGTTTCATACCAGCGCACACTCCGTTGCAGAGTGAAAATCTCATTCTGGAAACATCCTCCAGGCTGTGGCTAAGCCATGTCTCCGCAATATCCTTTCATTCAGGAGTGCTAGTTCTGCATGGTTCGCAGGAGAGCTTCTGTAAAGTTTGGAAGGTAAGAGACGATGTACTGGCAGAAGTAAAGCTGTGAGTACCGGGCGTGAGTCGTGCTTCGGTAGCTCAGATGGTAGAGCACTTGCGCGCGAAATGCAAAGGTGCCGAGTTCGTCTCGGTCGGGCACACAGTTTTTATATGCCAGGAAGTTGCAATCTAAATTCATCTGACGCTGAGAAAACTTTGACTGATGAAATCGACTGAAGTTTCTGTACATAGGTGCAGCTGAGAGCAAGTGGCGATTGAGATCAGTACGCCCTGACAATCCCGGAGCTGCCGTACGTTACCCTGTTTCCTTCGCGCATCGATGCAACTTGCAGCTGTCGAGAAGTGTGCGGCGGAGGTGAGAAGCGAAGACGGCATCTGTGAATCGATCGCGGCCACGAAAGAAATGCAAAAATCTCATGGTCTAGCGATCAGGCAGACGAATGGCAATTTACTCTCTACCAGAGCCGTGAAATCACGGTAGATTCCAGTGTGTGACAAACCCGTTCGCTGGTCGTACCAAGAACCAATTTTGCTCACTTATGCGCCAGAACGCACAAGGACAGCGAACGTCAACCCTGGTAAACCAAAAAAGAATAAGTGAGCTCTCGGCAAGCGAGTAGTACGACACGTTTGAAGTCACAGTGTTGGTACAGTAAGAACTTCACCACAGGCTCCCCAGTCTAAACTACTCTCCACTGAAGTCAGTCTCAGGTCAGGTCCCAAGTAGTAACCAGAAATGCTTAGCAGACCAAAGTCCCGCACCCGAGTGCCTCACACCTCTCCAGAAAAGTAAAGTGCACGAATGATCGCGCCTTCACCCCGTCTTGACCTATTCACAGGGCTCTAGAGGCGCAAGTCTTCCCTCTCACACGACAGCAGAAACTCATGTCGAACCAGGGAAAGAGTTAAAAAACCTGCATCTCTAGAAAAAAAAAAAAGAAACCACCAATTACTGGCTTTCTTAAATTTTCGCAGAGGGGGAAGATGATATATTCCGAAGTAATGTCTCTTCTTACGGAAACAAGCGAACAGATACAATTTCAAAGATCTTTGTCTAAATTGCCTGTGCCTTGGAGCTTGTTAGTCTTAGCTATGAGGTGTAATAAAGATTTTACCTCCAAAGGTTTCTCAGACGCCGGATTTTCCTTATGCAACCGAGGCCACCGGGGGAAGTGGTTCACTGGCCTTTTTGCACTATCAGTGAACACGAAAACAGGTGAATTTTTATTACGTATTGCTCTACACCCAATAGCCCGGTTTACGACGCCACTTTTTAGATGCGTTCCTTCCTACCGTTGTGCCGGCCCAGGCTTCAGCTGGCGCCGCGGCTGGTAGCAGTGCATTTTTCTGCTGGAGTCCTGTCTCAATGAGGGGCTGCCCTGTCAGCCCTGTACGGCTGTGGACATGTCTGGCAAGATTTACTAAGGGATGGGCTTGGCGCTAATTGCCTTTAACTCCCAACATGCCCTTTCTACAAGCTAAGAATCATAAACGTACCTCATGTTTTTAGCGCCCTACCTGCTCCATCAACAGTTGCTCCAGCCGTTAACTTTCTAGATTCTCATCCAAGGTGCGTCAGGTTGTAATGAAATCCTTGATAATTTTCTGTATGTCAAAAATAGCTGAGAGAGTAACTTGTCCTCTCTCAAAATCCTAATGGCTTAAATGCCGAAGCATTCGCTACAGAGTACAGCCTGATGCACTCCTGTACAGCAGCGAAGCTCGCATAATCCTATGTATGGAATCCTGCAAGCGATACCAGTCTCATTTTTGGGGAAAATCTGAGTGTGTGTTGAAAGGATAGGCAAATGGGAAATGGAGTTGGTGTACTTGTCACAGTAAACAAAAATCTCAAATCTACCGACACGGAAACTGAAGCTGCACGTGAGATTATTTGACAAGACGTAGTATCAGGGTGGGCATAAAATGGTAATTGGATCCTTCAATGACTACCTTAGCAGGATATTGTCAAGTGTTCTTTCACAGAACCCAAAGAAATTCTGGTCGTATGTAAAGATTGTTAGAGACACCAAAGTGAGTGTCCAGTTCGTAGCGCGTGAGAGAGGAACTGAAATTGACGGTGGTAACACAAAAACAGAAACGCTTAACTCCGTGTTTAAACGTTCCTTTACAAAAGAAAACCCGAGAAAATAGGCGAAATTTCATCCTCGTAAAACTGAAAAGTCCGCAGCTCGTGGTCGTGCGGGAGCGTTCTCGCTTCCCCCGCCTGGGTTCCCGGGTTCGATTCCCGGCGGGGTCAGGGATTTTCTCTGCCTCGTGATGACTGGGTGTTGTGCGATGTCCTTAGGTTAGTTAGGTTTAAGTAGTTCTAAGTTCTAGGGGACTGATGACCATAGATGTTAAGTCCCATAGTGCTCAGAGCCATTTTTTTAAACTGAAAAGGAAAATGAAATTAGCATTAGTGTAAGTGGTGTTTAGAAACAACTGAAATCGGTAAAACTGGCCCAATACATGGGGTCCCATGGAATCACTATCAGAATTTGCGGCTGAGTTTGCTCCTCTTCTAACTGTAATATAACGTAGATCCATCTGACAAAAAAACTTGCGCAGTTTTGGAAAAACGCACAGGTCGCAGCTGTCAGCAAGAAGGGTAGTGGAAATGATCAAAAAAACTACAGTCCAGTTCTGAGCTCAAACATAACGAGGTATCTTGAACAAAAAGTCCTCCTCAATACTAAACAGCATGGATTCCTAAAACATGGACATGTGAAACTGACATACGGAAAGCTTTGGATAAAGGTAGACAGCTAGACACAGTATTTCTCGATTTCTGAAAAGCATTTGACACAGCACCACAATTAAGTTGTTTGCAAAAGTACGGGGTATCAATTTCAAATCTGTGACTGGATTAAGAACTTTTTGATAGCGAGGACACAGCATATTATCTTGGATGGAAAGTCATCGTCATATGTAGAATTAACTTTGGGTGTGCCCCAGGGAATCGTGCTGGGACCCGTCTTGTTCATGTTGTATATCAGTAACCTTATGGACGATATTAATAGTAACGTCACACTTCTTTGCAGATAATGTAGTTATCTATGATGAAGTACTGTTTGAAAGAGGCTGCATCAATATTCAGTCAGATATTGTTAAGATTTCAAAGTTGTGTAAAGGTTGGCGACTTGCTTTAAATGCTCAGAAATGTGCACTTGTGTATTTCACTAAACAAAAAAATCGTAGTATCGTACGACCATATGAGCCACTGTTGAAGTTGGCCAACTCATGCAAATATCTCAGCGGAACACTTTTTAGGGATATTAAGTGGAATTGTAAGATAGGCTCAGTTGAGGGCAAAGCAGGTGGTAGACTTTGGTTTATTGGCAGAATACTGGGGAAGTGCAGTCAGTCTACAAAGGAGATTGCTTACAAATCAGTCGTGTGATTGGTTCTAGAAAATTGCTCAAGCGTGTTTCGTCCGTGCAAAATAGGACTAACAGGAGATATTGAACGTGTATAGAGTAGGGCGGCACGAATGTTCACAGTTTTTTTTGATCCGACGGAGAGTATCACAGAGATACTGTAGGAACTGAACTAGAAGACTCTTGAAGATAGGCGTAAACTATTCCGAGAAAGTCTAATAACAAAGTTTCAAGAAATGGCTTTAAATGATGACGAATATACTACAACCCTCTACGTATCGCCTCCATGGGGGTCGTGAGGGTAAGATTAGAATAACCACTACACGAGCGTTGGATTTCGAACAATCATTCTTCCTGCGCTCCAAACGTGAATGGAAAGGGAAGAAACCCTAATAACTGGTACAATGGGACGCTCTCTCTGCCATGCGTGTCACCGTGGTTTGCAGTGCGTATACGTAGATGTTGATGCAGAAGTGAATTGCGGTCCACTTTCAGAGATACATTGAGCTTTTGAAGACCTTCAAGTGATAAACGGGATATAAAGCTGATACCGTACTTTCCATAGTAACGAATGTCATTGGGATATAAATAAAGAAAACTTACTGGAAGCATCTACCCCTAACAAGTATCGCGTGTTTCCTAACGGACTCGCGCAATCAAAAATACCACGGTTCGGATTGGTGTGGCGACTCAAAAAAGTATTTCGGCGGAGCTCACTGATTTTATGCACAAATTTTGCAACGAGCGGCCATATGTTCAATCGGAGCGTCCATTACTCTGCCAAGTACAACGACGGCGGACGAGCTGCTTTGTGCGAACTATGTCGCCATGACACAGCTGCAATGAAGATACGACTTGTTACTGCAGGGATTGAGCGTTCACAGCAAGCGCGTTGTCGTTCTCTGTGTGCAATAGCAGAATACCTGATCCCTCCGAAAGTGCGTGACAGTGGGAACAGGAGTGGAGCGCCGATGGGTGGGGAATTTCTTTCAAACCGCGTGGCCACTCATGGCGCAAATATTATAAAATATCCAGCAAAGCTGCTTCAGAAGCAGTGGCTGTACCAACACGCCGGTAATCTAGAGGAAAACTGTGATAACTTTCAAAATCCTGAGGATCGATTTGAAAACCTGATTCCGCAGACGAATCAGATGGTGTCTGGGTACGGACTGGTAACCTTGAAAATACACTCCTGGGAATGGAAAAAAGAACACATTGACACCGGTGTGTCAGACCCACCATACTTGCTCCGGACACTGCGAGAGGGCTGTACAAGCAATGATCACACGCACGGCACAGCGGACACACCAGGAACCGCGGTGTTGGCCGTCGAATGGCGCTAGCTGCGCAGCATTTGTGCACCGCCGCCGTCAGTGTTAGCCAGTTTGCCGTGGCATACGGAGCTCCATCGCAGTCTTTAACACTGGTAGCATGCCGCGACAGCGTGGACGTGAACCGTATGTGCAGTTGACGGACTTTGAGCGAGGGCGTATAGTGGGCATGCGGGAGGCCGGGTGGACGTACCGCCGAATTGCTCAACACGTGGGGCGTGAGGTCTCCACAGTACATCGATGTTGTCGCCAGTGGTCGGCGGAAGGTGCACGTGCCCGTCGACCTGGGACCGGACCGCAGCGACGCACGGATGCACGCCAAGACCGTAGGATCCTACGCAGTGCCGTAGGGGACCGCACCGCCACTTCCCAGCAAATTAGGGACACTGTTGCTCCTGGGGTATCGGCGAGGACCATTCGCAACCGTCTCCATGAAGCTGGGCTACGGTCCCGCACACCGTTAGGCCGTCTTCCGCTCACGCCCCAAACATCGTGCAGCCCGCCTCCAGTGGTGTCGCGACAGGCGTGAATGGAGGGACGAATGGAGTCGTGTCGTCTTCAGCGATGAGAGTCGCTTCTGCCTTGGTGCCAATGATGGTCGTATGCGTGTTTGGCGCCGTGCAGGTGAGCGCCACAATCAGGACTGCATACGACCGAGGCACACAGGGCCAACACCCGGCATCATGGTGTGGGGAGCGATCTCCTACACTGGCCGTACACCACTGGTGATCGTCGAGGGGACACTGAATAGTGCACGGTACATCCAAACCGTCATCGAACCCATCGCTCTACCATTCCTAGACCGGCAAGGGAACTTGCTGTTCCAACAGGACAATGCACGTCCGCATGTATCTACATCTACATCTACATCTACATTGATACTCCGCAAGCCACCCAACGGTGTGTGGCGGAGGGCACTTTACGTGCCACTGTCATTACCTCCCTTTCCTGTTCCAGTCGCGTATGGTTCGCGGGATGAACGACTGTCTGAAAGCCTCCGTGCGCGCTCTAATCTCTCTAATTTTACATTCGTGATCTCCTCGGGAAGTATAAGTAGGGGGAAGCAATATATTCGATACCTCATCCAGAAACGCACCCTCTCGAAACCTGGACAGCAAGCTACACCGCGATGCAGAGCGCCTCTCTTGCAGAGTCTGCCACTTGAGCTTATTAAACATCTCCGTAACGCTATCACGGTTACCAAATAACCCAGTGACGAAACGCGCCGCTCTTCTTTGGATCTTCTCTATCTCCTCCGTCAACCCGACCTGGTACGGATCCCACACTGATGAGCAATACTCAAGTATAGGTCGAACGAGTGTTTTGTAAGCCATCTCCTTTGTTGATGGACTACATTTTCTAAGCACTCTCCCAATGAATCTCAACCTGGTACCCGCCTTACCAACGATTAGTTTTATATTATCATTCCACTTCAAATCGTTCCGTACGCATACTCCCAGATATTTTACAGAAGTAACTGCTACCAGTGTTTGTTCCGCTATCATATAATCATACAATAAAGGATCCTTCTTTCTATGTATTCGCAATACATTACATTTGTCTATGTTAAGGGTCAGTTGCCACTCCCTGCACCAAGTGCCTATCCGCTGCAGATCTTCCTGTATTTCGCTACAATTTTCTAAAGCAGCAACTTCTCTGTATACTACAGCATCATCCGCGAAAAGCCGCATGGAACTTCCGACACTATCTACTAAGTCATTTATATATATTGTGAAAAGCAATGGTCCCATAACACTCCCCTGTGGCACGCCAGAGGTTACTTTAACGTCTGTAGACGTCTCTCCATTGATAACAACATGCTGTGTTCTGTTTGCTAAAAACTCTTCAATCCAGCCACACAGCTGGTCTGATATTCCGTAGGCTCTTACTTTGTTTATCAGTGCCACCCAACGTGCTCTAGAAGGTGTAAGCCAACTACCCTGGCCAGCAAGATCTCCGGATCTGTCCCCCATTGAGCATGTTTGGGACTGGATGAAGCGTCGTCTCACGCGGTCTGCACGTCCAGCAGGAACGCTGGTCCAACTGAGGCGCCAGGTGGAAATGGCATGGCAAGCTGTTCCACAGGACTACATCCAGCATCTCTACGATCGTCTCCATGGGCGAAAGGTGGATATACACTGCACTAGTGCCGACATTGTGCATGCTCTGTTGCCTGTGTCTATGTGACTGTGGTTCTGTCAGTGTGATCATGTGATGTATCTGACCCCAGGAATGTGTCAATAAAGTATCCCCTTCCTGGGACAATGAATGTTCTTATTTCAATTTCCAGGAGTGTATATCAACGTTCAAATATTGGGCAGTGGACCTGTACAACAACTCACCCGATAATTAAATAATATCAGAGCCGAACGTTGCAATTCTTGTGCGGTCCAAGGTGAGACAGGCATGCACATTGACCAAGGACTACAAGGGCTGATGCTCTGCAGCAAAAAGAACTTCCGTTTGTACGAATATCGGTGGATTATCGTGAAACCATAAATAATGGTAAGAGCCTCATTTCCAAGATGATTGTAGTTACTCTGCCCTTTGTGAAGAGTTTTCGAGGCAATACCAATACGCATTTCAGAAGAACCATTCTTACAGGATAGCACAGACCGATCGCGCAAGAAGATTCACCTGCAGCTACCAAGAAAGGCTCAACTGGATCAAAATGAGCCAAACATCTATGTTTTAAAAAGATGTCTTTCAGATGCTGAAATGCATTCCAGGATTCTTTGTATCACATGGAAGGAACATTCTTTTTGCGTACACAGTTCAGTGGAACAGCAGTTTTCCCAGCGTGTAGAATAAAATTGATACCACAGGTAAGCTTTCCCATGACCGACTGGAGCTCCTTAATGTCAGACTCCGCAGGCAGGATTGTAACTCCAGCCACGTGCGACGTAGCAGGACGTAGACCTTGTGAATTTTTTATTTGACATAAGTATTTCAGTTCTTCCTGGAAGAAAAAACACTTTCCTTGTTGCACTACAAGTTAGCACCAGAAAAATGTGAACACTAACAGTCTAAATTTGTCAAATATTCCACAGGTTTACGGCCTGTGAGGACGATATCACCGAAATAGTTTGTACAAGAAGGGACTTCGGTTGTTAGTTGCTCCTGGAACCGTTGAAAAATTCAGGAGCCGAAGCACTTCCTAACAGTAACCTTTAAAACAGGAATAAACCTAAATACGTGTTTCTCAAAAAAAATATTACTCGGTTGTAAGTTCAGCGGTAGCTCTATAAATGCCTCTTGCAAGTCTCCAATTCCTCCAGACGTGGAAGAGGAAAAGAATCCACTACTGTTTTTGGGTTTATTGTTGCTTTAAACTCCGCAGACAAACGTTAACCACTCGAAGACTTCTTCACAATGACCAAGGCTGATGCCCACTGTCTTGCAGGAACCGGTTGGGTAACGCAATTTTCTTGCCGTCTTCGCAGTTCCTGAGGATCTTGCTGACGAAGTGCACGAGGCACAGGTCGTGTGCTAAAGAATCGGGTCCGTTGATTGTCTTCCACAGTTACGTGTGTTTCAAACTCCTTAACCTTTGCTATACCATAGTTCCTTGTACTTACTACACAAGTCAGCAACTTTCGTGTGAGGCATAGGAACAATGATCTGTAACACACTGCTTGGAACACACAAACTAAACAAATGAAATAAATCTAATTGAAAAACGTTTGCAATGCCTTTACAATTGAGTACAAGTAATGAAGCACACTTTGTCACATCCTTAACAGTTGCTGGCAAACTACAAACGCCCAACACTAGAAGTTCATGTTCATTGTAGTCAGACGAAATAAAAATATAAAAAAAAAGTTTTGCATCATCCCGTTTCGCAGAACTCCTGCAGATAGACGTTGGCGGTGGGTACAGTATCATAGACACAGTCCCTTTGACTGTTTAGAGATGTCACTAAACCCGCCCAAATATGTAAACAACCATGCATGAGCAGCGCCTATTAAACGGAGGTGATCCGATAGCCGAACAGTTCCAGTCATTCCACCAGGAAGAAGATAAACGGCTCGTGTTGTCTGTAGTTTCACCATGCCTAGACGGTCAATACCGCGGTTCCATCGCGTCCGCATTGTTACTTTGCCCAAGGAAGGGGTCTCAACAAGGAAAGTGTCCAGGCGTCTAGGAGTGAACAAAAGCGATGTTACTCGGACATGGAGGAGATACAGAGAGAGACAAGAACTGTTAATGACATTCCTTGCTCCGGCCACGCAAGGGCTGCTACTGCAGTGGATGACAGACTTCTTTGGATTATGGCTCGTAGAAACTCTGCCCTCAACGCCCCCTTGTTGAATAATGCTTTTCGTGCAACCACAGGACGTGATGTTACGGCTCAAACTGTGCGCAATAAGCTGTAGGATGCGAAACGTCACTCCTGACGTTCATGTCGAGGTCCACCTTTGCAACCACGACACCATGCAGCGCGGTACAGATGGGCCCTACAACATGCTCAATGGACCGCTCAGGATTGGCATCACGTTCTCTTCACGTGTGAGTGTTTCATATGCCTGCAACCATACAACCGTCGGAGACGTATTTGGAGGCAATCCTGTCAGGCTGAACGCCTTAGACACACTTTCCAGTGAGTGCAGCAAGCTGAAGATCCTCTGCTGTTTTGAGGAGGCATTATGTGGTGCCGACGTACGCCGCAGGTGGTCACGGAAGTCGCCGTGATGGTTATACGGTACGTGAATGCCATCCTCCGACCAATATTACAACTACACCGTCATCATATTGGCGAGGAATTCGTCTTCGTGAACGACAATTCGTACCCCCATCGTGCACTTCTTGTGAATGACTTCCTCCAGGATAAGGACATCGCTCCTATAGAGTGGCCAGCTTAATCTCCAGACATGAACCCTATCGAACATCCCTGGGATAGATTGAAAAATGCTGTTTATGGGCGACATCATCCACCAACCACTCTGAGGGATCTACGCCCACTCAGCGTTGAGGAGTGGGACATTCTGGATAGTATCCAACGACGAATACAGGCTGGCATCAATGAAAGAGGACGTGGTACTGGGTATTAGAGGTACCGGTGTGTACAGCAGTCTGGTCCACCACCTGTGAAGCCCTCACTGTATCGTGGTACCACATGCAATGTGAAATTTTCATGAGGAATAAAAATGGCGAAAATTATGTTTATGTTGATTTCTATTCCAATTTTCTGTACAGGGTCCGGAACTCTCGGAACCAAGGTGATGCAAAACTATTTTTGATATGTGTAAAATAGGTTGTTGTAGTAGTGGGCTACCGATATTGTGGAAACAGATGGACAGTGTCCAACTACAATGTGGAAGTATTTGGTCTGACTCGTGCCTGAGTGAATGTTGTGGTCCATACCTTACGCATTTATTTGTAAAATTCCGTCTTCATCACACAATCCTTTTTTTTAGATTCAGCTATTACCAGTTTCGGCTACTGCCATATTCAGATTTGTTTATTCAGATCTGTTACAAATAAAGAAACAAACAACAGTGGTATAACCAAATGAATTCGTCTAGCTGATGCAAAATGTATCACAGGCCTTGTGATACATAAGAACAATAAAATATGTATATGATTAACAGCTACACATACCAGCTATACACACCACAGAATATCCTAATGTAGGTATCAGCGTCAAAATCTATGCATGCGGTACACAGTAAGTGCTGGTGATGGCCAGGATGCGTCTCGTATTTATACAGATATCTGAGGCCATCAGAGTTCACCATAGCTAGGGAACATGACTAACCAATATCGTCAATTCAGTAGTTAAAATGCAGTCTGAGTAGTCATTAACTGAAATTACTTCATATGGCAACATGGGCGTCTGACAATAAAACATGAACTACCGTAAAATATGTGGAATTAAAACCATACCTAAAATCGACGATAAGGGTGTAAAGAGTAGTAATGGGAAGCTCCTAACTGGCAAAGCCAATAACACACAATTGCGTAAAAGCCAGAATAAAAAGTGTAAAACTGACATCACATTTAAAAATCTATATATTCCAGCGTGACGAAACAATTAAACCACGGCCGTAAGTGTAAGGTAGTTAACAAAAGAGTTACCATTTATTAAACATTTGGTAGACGATAACACATCCGGAGTGGGATGTCAATGGCGCAACCTCGTGGCTTCTCTGTATGATGTTCCTGTGTGTTTTCCTGTGGCGGAGCTTGCGAAGGAAGGCCCAATGTGCACCTCTTGAATGCGACGAACCTACGGTGGCCTTGCGCTAGCGCGAATGCGCCTGTTGTCCTATCCTGGCTTGCCGTGTGTGTATACTGGCTAGATGACGTGGTATTCACAACCACATTGAAAGCAACTAGCACTACAAGGGCAGTCCTTACGATCATGCCAGGAGAAGCGCTGTAAACACTGCACTCCATATATGTTATTTGGCAATCGGAGAAGTGTGCCTACGATTGAGCCATGTAGTGCTACCATTCGTCGTCTTGGCTGTGGTATGGGCCAAATTTTGGGGTAGGTACCGGTGGTGTTGCTGTTTGCTTCTGCAGTAAAGACGTCAACTGGCTGACACTGAGGAGCAGTCATTAAGTCTGCTGCGACAGAGACTGTGCAACGTCAGCAAGTTACAAATTCTGTGGAGCCTCAAACATGGTGAGATGTAGTAGGACACACACTAATACAACAGAGCATAAACAGTACAATAGCCAGAAAAAGTGCGAAACTCACTCACTCTCAGGCAGGCAGCTGACATGAGAGACGAGCATGTTAAGGCCCAATGCTCGTCACCAGTTTCTTTGATTACCATGGGAGATGACTCATCGAACTACAACATTTGAACTATTAGTTCATTTTATTACTTGAATGCGTAACAAAAAGATTTACTTGACTTGACACAGTTCTTTGCACAGGAATGCTTGATATTATACTGCTGTCACTATTGGAGCGCCGGTTGATGCACTAATTAACAACTCTTCCCTTGAAGTACAACATTCCACGTTTACAAAAGTATGTTCCCATCTGTCAATTGAATAGCTCTTCAGTCCTACTTGATGCTGACTGCTTCAGCTGAGGTAGTAGACTGGGCAGAGCGCTTCCATGCGGGGCTCAACACTCCTGGAAATGGAAAAAAGAACACATTGACACCGGTGTGTCAGACCCACCATACTTGCTCCGGACACTGCGAGAGGGCTGTACAAGCAATGATCACACGCACGGCACAGCGGACACACCAGGAACCACGGTGTTGGCCGTCGAACGGCGCTAGCTGCGCAGCATTTGTGCACCGCCGCCGTCAGTGTCAGCCAGTTTGCCGTGGCATACGGAGCTCCATCGCAGTCTTTAACACTGGTAGCATGCCGCGACAGCGTGGTCGTGAACCGTATGTGCAGTTGACGGACTTTGAGCGAGGGCGTATAGTGGGCATTCGAGAGGCCGGGTGGACGTACCGCCGAATTGCTCAACACGTGGGGCGTGAGGTCTCCACAGTACATCGATGTTGTCGCCAGTGGTCGGCGGAAGGTGCACGTGCCCGTCGACCTGGGACCGGACCGCAGCGACGCACGGATGCACGCCAAGACCGTAGGATCCTACGCAGTGCCGTAGGGGACCGCACCGCCACTTCCCAGCAAATTAGGGACACTGTTGCTCCTGGGGTATCGGTGAGGACCATTCGCAACCGTCTCCATGAAGCTGGGCTACGGTCCCGCACACCGTTAGGCCGTCTTCCGCTCACGCCCCAACATCGTGCAGCCCGCCTCCAGTGGTGTCGCGACAGGCGTGAATGGAGGGACAAATGGAGACGTGTCGTCTTCAGCGATGAGAGTCGCTTCTGCCTTGGTGCCAATGATGGTCGTATGCGTGTTTGGCGCCGTGCAGGTGAGCGCCACAATCAGGACTGCATACGACCGAGGCACACAGGGCCAACACCCGGCATCGTGGTGTGGGGAGCGATCTCCTACACTGGCCGTACACCACTGGTGATCGTCGAGGGGACACTGAATAGTGCACGGTACATCCAAACCGTCATCGAACCCATCGTTCTACCATTCCTAGACCGGCAAGGGATCTTGCTGTTCCAACAGGACAATGCACGTCCGCATGTATCCCGTGCCACCCAACGTGCTCTAGAAGGTGTAAGTCAACTACCCTGGCCAGCAAGATCTCCGGATCTGTCCCCCATTGAGCATGTTTGGGACTGGATGAAGCGTCGTCTCACGCGGTCTGCACGTCCAGCAGGAACGCTGGTCCAACTGAGGCGCCAGGTGGAAATGGCATGGCAAGCCGTTCCACAGGACTACATCCAGCATCTCTACGATCGTCTCCATGGGAGAATAGCAGCCTGCATTGCTGCGAAAGGTGGATATACACTGTACTAGTGCCGACATTGTGCATGCTCTGTTGCCTGTGTCTATGTGCCTGTGGTTCTGTCAGTGTGATCATGTGATGTATCTGACCCCAGGAATGTGTGAATAAAGTTTCCCCTTCCTGGGACAATGAATTCACGGTGTTCTTATTTCAATTTCCAGGAGTGTATATTGGAATCCATCCGAAGGCGTTGCTGTGCTGAGAGAGAAGGCGTGTCATCTTCAGCCTCTCCCATTCACCGCTGCGTATGGCAATGACAACTCGCTAACGACTGTGACACCCAAGAGTAATGCCAACTTTGGTGTGGCACCACAGTCTCTGGACGACACTCTGGTACCACGCGCCGAGGAATTGGAATCGCCGCCAGACGTCATGGACGTCTCTGCACCATCGCGCCATAAGCTGTGGCGGTGCGCGACTCCTATCCCACATTTAGTGTCAGGGCGCCACAGTGGAATACGTGGTTCCAGCAGCCAATAGCGGCGCCCCCGATAGAATATATAAGCGCCTGCTTCTCGCTCACCCAGCCACATCCGCACACTATATATTGTCCGCCGCCTTGATCCCCCTCACCACCTGGTATCTCCCTTCCTCTCCACCCCCAACCAGTTGCCGCGCCTTTACCGTTGTGTCCCACCCTCTCTCCATCTCCACACCCTCCATCTCCTACTTCAACACAACTTCCACCGTCTACCCCTCCCGAATGATGAGGTTCACCCTGACATCTGCCCTTCCTACCAACTCTAACCCCATCTTCCTGCCTCCTCCTCAGGGTTCCCTCTCCTCCCCCTCCCACCTCCTGAGCGGCTTCCCCCTCCTACTCCCCCACCATCTCTTGTGCCTCCTTTCAGTGTCTCTGCGCTCCCTCCTGCCCTGTCTTCCCTCTACTTCTCCCACCCCATGTGTCTCCTGCCTCTTCGTGAACCCGCTGATGCCCCTCCTCTGTTCATCCCGCCGCTTCCCCTGCTGCCCCATGCTCTCCCCTCCTTTTCCATCCTCTCTGCCTTTTCCTCGGCAGGTCCCGCCTGGCAGTTTTACTCTTCATTGTGTGTGCTCCAAGTGGGTTTTAAGTGTGTTGTTCCGGAGTGTTTTTACTACTGTGGCCGACTTTTAACGTGTGCATCTCCATTCAGTGTCTTCTCTGAGTTTTGAAGACTCGCCAACTGTGTTTTTTAACTTTCTGGTGACTTTTAACTGTCCTCCATGAACGTCTCTGTGTTAGTCTATTTCTTACCTCCATTTTCTCCCATTATTTTAAGTTCCCCTTTCTCGCCTTATGTATGTAACATTTTCTTCTTATTTTAAGTTGTTATGTCACTCGGCTGAAGAGCGGCGGATTGTGCCGCTGACAGTCCTCCCCTGCCCATATGGGGCAGGGGAATGAAATCACAATAAAGAAAAAAAAATCTCAGCCAGCGAGTCTAATCTTGCGTACGTCTCAGGACACATCGCCTCACCTTAGACAGCGTATTTACTTTCTTGTTCTGTGTTCTTAGGTTTTCTGGTGACTGTTGTTTCGATCTTGTTGTTGTTCGTTCTGTCCTTCGTTGAGCTGGCCGCGGTGGCCGTGCGGTTCTAGGTGCTCAGTCCAGAACCGCGTGACTGCTACCGTCGCAGGTTCGAATCCTGCCTCGGGCATGGATGTTTGTGATGTCCTTAGGTTAGCTAGGTTTAAGTAGTTCTCAGTTATAGGGGACTGATGACCACAGATGTCAAGTCCTATAGTACTCAGAGCCATTTGAACCATTTTTTGTCCTTCGTTGGTCGTGTCCGTCCTCTTCCGTTGTGTTGTTTTTCACGGGACGCTGCATGGGTCCCGCCGCGCTTTCCGTCACTTCAACCCCGCGACCGTTCCGGTAGCCGTTACAACAGACACCCACGCTTTTATTGCGTTAGCTACGTATTCTAATCTTCGACATTTTGTCCATGGGAGTTGTTTTCTGGTCATAAACATTGAAATTAATGTGTCTTGTTGACTTTGGTAGCCCTGCATTTCTTGCATCTCATTTACATTTTTGTGCCGCTGATATTTCATAAAAGCTCAGTCCTTCTAACCATTATTGGTGTTATAATTACATACATCCGTATTACCATATCAGCAACGTATTTAGCTAAAACGTCGAAGCAATGACCACCTCATACTGTAATCCTCCATGCTGTGCCTAAATGTCGGCCAACGGCTTCCTAGAGACTTCTCAGGTCTTAGCAATTCGCTCTCCCACTTGTGACGGAAATCTGCTGACTGCTAGGCATTTAGCAGAGATGTCACTCGGTCCCTACCATGGAAGGCAATCAGCATCGTTCCTTAGTTGCAGACAATTCCAGTTGATTTGCAGTCTGAGGAAAATGGATAGGAGATTGAACTTTAATTAAAAAAGACTGAATTACAGTAGGATATATTCTCCTAGAGTTTATGGTAATATAGCGGAGAGCGGCCTTCATTGACTAGAAATATTACATTCAGTGATACTAATCATTCAATGCAGGAATTAACAGAGGTGACTATCAGCAGGAATTAAACGACCACTTAATTATGAACAATTCGATAGCGCTGCATTCATATCAGAGGAACTCTAACATATTATAGAGAAAAATGAAATCTTATCCTTGAATTAGTGATCGAGGTGAGTGAACGAGGTGGTTGCGATGACGTCTTATCACATGAACACGTAGTCGCACTTGCCAATTTCAGACGGTATGGCCTACATAGCGCGTTCAAAAAATGTTTCGAATACTTTGAGAGGTGGTAGTACTCATCGGAACAGGAAAAGTGAGTCCAACAGACACGGGACAGGAAATGCATCCTTCCTGAGTTACGTCCCTAAAACATTGGTTCGGAAGTGCCTACATTCTGCGATAAATGTTTACAGGAGGTGTTCCTCGTGGTGTCCATTCATAACCGTCTGCCCTCTTGCATAACGATTGATGAACTCTTTCAAGTAAACCCGGTATCCTGTGGTACCTGCTGGCACGCATTGAATGTGCTACCCTTTAGCGCCCACACATCGTTGATTGGCGTGGCATAGACCAGTGCCTTCAAGTGTCCCCGTAAGCAAAAGTCCAGGTGATTGAGGTCGGGGGAACGAGCAGGCCAAGGTCTGGGACCCTTCCGACAAGTGTCTGCGTAAGATGTCCACGCACGAGTACATTTGTATTCGTTGCTGCAGTAGCAAAGCCTCTGGCAAGGACCCCAAACATTAATAAAAAAGTCCATATAAAGGGGCCCATTTAACTGTTGTGGTAGTACGTATGGCCCTGTTAATCTATCGTCAGGTACTCCTTCACATACGCTGATTGAGAATCTGTGCTGATGCCCTCTTTCCTGAACTGCTTAAGAATTTATATCTGTCCAAACATGCTGGTTATGGAAACATGCAACTCTATCTCTTGTTAACTCTGCTTCATGGGTAAATACACTACTGGCCGTTAAAATTCCTACACCAAGAAGAAATGCAGATGATAAACGGGTATTAATTGGACAAGTATGTCATACTAGAACTGACATGTGATTACATTTTCACGCAATTTCGGTGCATAGACCCTGAGAAATCAGTACCCAGAACAACCACCTCTGGCCGTAATAACGGCCTTGATACGCCTTGGCATTGAGTCAAACAGAGCTTGGATGGCGTGTACAGGTACAGCTGGCCATGCAGATTCAACACGATACCACAGTTCATCAAGAGTAGTGACTGGCGTATTGTGACGAGCCAGTTGCTAGGCCACCGTTGACCAGACGTTTTCAATTGGTGAGACATCTGGAAAATGTGCTGGCCAGGGCAGCAGTCGAACATTTTCTGTATCCAGAATTATCCGTACAGGACCTGCAACATACGGTCGTGCATTATCCTGCTGAAATGTAGGGTTTCACACGGATCGAATGAAGGGTAGAGCCACAGTTCGTAACACATCTGAAATGTATCGTCCACTGTTCAAAGTGAAGTCAATGCGAACAAGAGGTGACCGAGACGTGTAACCAATGGCACCCCATACCATCACGCCAGGTGATACGCCAGTATGGCGATGACGAATACACGCTTCCAATGTGCGTTCAACGAGATGTCGCCAAACACGGATGCGACCATCATGATGCTGTGAACAGAACCTGGATTAATCCGATAAAATGACGTTTTGCCAGTCGTGCACCCAGGTTCGTCGTTGAGTTTACCATCGCAGGCGCTCCTGTGATGCAGCGTCAAGGGTAACCGCAGCCATGGTCTCCGAGCTGTTAGTCCATGCTGCTGTAAACGTCGTCAAACTGTTGGTGCAGATGGTTGTTGTCCTGCAAACGTCCCCATCTGTCGACTCAGGGATCGAGACGTGGCTGCACGATCCGTTACAGCCATGCGGATAAGATGCCTGTCATCTCGACTACTAGTGATATGACGCCGTTGGGATCCAGCACGGCGTTCCGTATTACCCTCCTGAACCCACCGATTCCATATTCTGCTAACAGTCATTGGATCTGGACCAACGTGACAAGCAATGTCGCGATACGATAAACCACAGTCGCGAAAGGTTACAATCCGACCTTCATCAAAGTCGGAAACGTGATGGTACGCATTTCTCCTCCTTTACACGAGGCATCACAACAACGTTTCACCAGGCAACGCCGGTCAACTGCTGTTTGTGTATGAGAAATCGGTTGGAAACTTTCCATATGTCAGCACGTTGTAGGTGTCGCGAACGGCGTTAACCTTGTGTGAATGCTCTGAAAAGCTAATCATATGCATATCACAGCATCTTCTTCCTCTCGGTTAAATTTTACGTCTGTAGCACGTCATCTTCGTGGTGTAGCGATTTTAATGGCCAGTAGTGTAACATCCTGGATGTGAACAGTGGATCTGCGACACTCTTCTGCAACAGCTATTGACAGAATGATGATCCTGTGGCCATAGGACAGAACGCGCTGTAAATGATGTGGATGCAGCAACTTTTCATGACGTTGTCCCCAGATATGATTGTGAAATACACATTCTGCTGCTGCTAATCGTGGCACACAGGTCCCAGGGATTTCTTCCACTGAACGTAGCACACGCTTCCAGTGTCAGGCGTGCGGGCTGTCAGTCTTCCGAAGTGCAAGTGTACCTGTGTCCGGCAGGCGCTAGAGAACTCTGCCATACAGTTTACCAGAGGGCACTCAACGCTGTGGATATTTTTCATCGTAGGGGGCTCGGCCTCGCAGGCTAAATCCATTTGCTAAACCGTACCTAATTATCATATCTGGAATCCATTTGGAGTAGTAGGCTTGTAATGCTAAAGGAGACGCAAATGTACATATACTACACGATTTGTACCTACAAACACTGCAATAATAGTAAAAACGTAAGTTAATTCGCGTTTGGAAGAATATAAAACAGAATGATTCGTACCCAGGGTTGACAATACTGTACAATAAGGCACACAAGCTTGTCGATAACTATCTAGCATTAAGTTGTCTGCAGTCAGTTGGAGAGATCGAGTCGCGTTGTAAGCTGCGTTAGAGTACAGTGGCTGTTGTGGCCTTCAATGCAGAGACTGTTTAGATACAGCTCTCCCTGCTACTCATCTCTTGGTCGCCCTGTACGATTTTTACTATCCACGCTTCCCTCCAGTACTGAACTGGTAATGCCTTGATGACTCAGAAGGTGTCCTACCAATCGATCCCTTTTTCTAATCAAGTTGTGCCACTATTTCCTCTTCTCCACAATTCTATTCAGTACCTCCTCATTATTTACGTGATCTACCCACCTGATCTTCGACATTATTCTGGAGCACCTCACTTCCATGCATAGCTACACTTCACAAAAATACTTTCAGGTAGGACTTCCTGACACATAAACCTATACTTGATGTTAACAAATTTCTTTTCTTCAGAAACGCTTTCCTTGTCAGTCTACATTTTATATCCTCCCTACTTCTACCATCATCAGTTATTTTGATTCCCAGTTAGCAAAACCCATTTACTGCTTTCAGTGTTTCTTTCCTGATCTGATTCCGTCAGAGTCACCTGAGTTAATTCGAATACGTTCCATTATCCTGGTTTGACTTTCGCTCATGTTCGTCGTATATCCTACTTTCAACACATTGTCCATTCCGTTCAACTGCTCTGTTAGGTCCTTTGCAGAGTCTGACAGAGTTGCAGTGTCGTCGGTAAACCTCAGGGTTTTCATTTCTTCTCCATGGATTTTGATTCCTCCTCAAAACTACTGCTTGTTCAATAAGCAGATTGACTTACATCGGGAATAGGCTAAAATACTGCCTCACTCCCTTCTCAAACACTGTTTTCTTTCCGTAATCCTCGACATTTCCATTGCCATATGGTTTCTCTACAGATTGTAAACAGCCTATCGCTCTCTGTACTTTATCCCTGCCAACCTTAGAATTTGAAAGAGAGTATTACAGTCGACCTTCTCAAAAGCTTTCTTTAAGTCTACAAATGCCAGAAACGTAGGTTGGCCTTTCCTTAACCTATCTTGTGAGTTATGTCGTAGGATCAGTATTGCCTCACGTGTTCCAACATTTTTACACAATCCCAATTCATCATCCCCGAAGTCGACTTCTACCATTTTTTCTGTACGTCTGTAAAGAGTTCATGCTAGTAATTTACAACCTTGAGTTATTAAACTGATAGGTCGGTAATTTTCACTCCTGTCAATACTTGCTTTCTCTGGGATTGGAATTATTATCTTCTTCTTGAAATACGAGGGTATATCGCCTGTCTCATACATCTTGCTCACCAAATGGAAGATATTTGTCATGACTAGCTTACCCAAGGCAATCAGTAGTTCTAACGGAATGTTTTAGACTCACAGGACCTTGTTTCGATTTATGTCCTTCAGTGCTCTGTCACATTTTTAGTACAGCGAGTAAATATTATAGGTCGGCCGCTGTGGCCGAGCGGTTCTAGGCACTTCAGTCAAGAACCGTGCGACTGCTACGGTCGCAGGTTCGTATCCTGCCTCGGGCATGGATGTGTGTGATGTCCTTAGGTTAGCAGGGTTTAAGTAGTTGTAAGTTCTAGGGGACTGATGACCCCTGATATTAAGTCCATTGAGCTCAGAGCCATTTGAACTATTTTTTTAAGACATCATAATACCCTGCCGACATATGTGAGGGAGCGCTAAATTGCCGACTGCGCTAATATCTGCAACCAATCGTCACGCAGTCCTTCGTAGAAATACGTGTTTATCTCGGAAAGTTTGCGTTTCCGGACCTATGTAAATTGGACTTACTTTTCTTGTTTTGATGAGTATCCGACACGTTTTTCCTCAACGCCCTGTATAAGGTCGACAATTCTATCCTCTACTCACGACAATGAGCAGAATACTTTCATTTGATTGAAAGCCCCCTCCGCTCGGAGTGTATAGCGTGCTCCTCGGAGTCGCCCTGCTACAGTTATTGGTGCGAAGTAAGGCTAGGAAACAGGTCGTTGGACAGCTGCGCTCTGTTATTTTATGATTTATGAGCGCTTGCATACCAGTGAGTATCCGAGCTCAAAACGTAGGGCTATATTTGAGTCAGCGTATGAACAGACCTCGCATTTAGCAGCGCTTTTGCCAGTTTTTAGCTGCGTGACACTAACGTCTGCCGGATATAAAAATTATCGCCTATGTAGCTGCGACTACACTGTGACGTGTGATAGGGACCTTTACGTAACTGAGTTACGTGGCTGGTTGATGTAGGTGCACGAAATAGCCCACTGCAACTGTAATTGATCTTCTTAAGCCGGCTTGATTGTACTGCCGGCCGGAGTGGCCGTGCCGTTCTGGGCGCTACAGTCTGGAGCCGAGCGACCGCTACGGTCGCAAGTTCGAGTCCTGCCTCGGGCATGGATGTGTGTGATGTCTTTAGGTTAGTTAGGTTTAATTAGTTCTAAGTTCTAGGCGACTGATGACCTCAGCAGTTGAGTCGCATAGTGCTCAGAGCCTGAAACTTCCCCTTAGAACTAATTATACAAGACTGTGCTTAAACTGACACACAATAATTTTTTAGCGCAACGCAGTCTGACTCTCAGAAATCCCTACAAAGGAATGGCCCTGACTAACATTAACCTGTACCTTTCACAAATCACTTACCTCACCTAAAATCTTCGTTACTCGAACTACTGCAATACAGCGAGCGCCACTACTGCCAGCTAAATAAAAGATTCAAAGTACTGAAGTCACTAACTACTGATAGGGATAGTTAGAAAATGAAAGATCTTAATAGAGAACAAACAATGTATTTACCTTAATAGTCATAATATACATAGCAGTTCATAATATCCAGTATAACAAATTTCAAAACTCCGCCATCTCTCCCCCCACAACCACCACTGCTGGCGGCTCACCTCCAACTGCGCAACACTACGCGCTGTTCACATCCAGCTGCCGCTGCCCAACACTACAATGGCAGACAACAATGCAAACTAGCCACAGATTGCAAACAGCACAGCCAGTGATTTTCATATAGAGCGCTACGTAACGTTGCCAATAAGAAAACATAAACAGCCTACTTACATAAAGAAAACATAAACAGCCTACTTACATAGCCCCCATGCTCCCCATAAAAAATTTTACAAATTGTTTTGGGCAGTGGCCAATAATGATTTGAAAAATTTTTTCATAATTACAATAACAAAGATATCAAATGCACACACTTAGTTATACAATGTTGGTCAAAAGCTAAAATTTTCTCACAGTCCATAAAGACAGTCCAGATTGTTCATCACAGTAAAATTTCAGTGTTTATTTTTTTTCTCAAAGTCTGAGCAGTAAAAGACAATGCACACGGAAGTAGTGGATTTCCATGCAGTATTGAAGAAGTAGTGTTGTCCTTCCAATTGAAAGACAGTGCTGACTCTTGACATGCTGACAGGTAATGGGCCACAACAGAGCTAACCCGCAGCAGAGTCATTCGACGTTTTGAAGAAGATTGGTAGGTAGGTCATCACAGAGCAGATCCACTGTAGTCCTGGTAGAGAGTATGGTATTGCTGGGCCACCAGAGGTGCAGACCCACTGCAGTCCTTGTAGAAATTGTGGACAGGCCCACTGTAGTCCTGGTAGAGATTGTGGTATTGGCGGGCCACCAGAGGTGCAGACCCACTGTAGTCCTTGTAGGAATAATGGTATTGGTGAGTCATCAAAGGTGTAGACCCACTGTAGTCCTTGTAGAGATGGCCAGCAGCCATCTGCTGCGACTGTGCAGGTGCACAATCACCATCGAAGAGTCTTGCAGAGAAAATAGCAAGTCCATAAACCATCACTTGTGCACGCAGAAAGTTTTTGGAATTGTCCTTAGAACAAACAATGCTGTTATCCAGTCCCTTGCTGAATTATCAACACACGTGCAAACACTAACAGTCCCTACTTCTCACATATTGTCCATATACTATGACCAACAGAAAAGTGTGCAGTGAAATGTAACTAACAAGTTAATAATATGATGAACTGGTATCAATTACAATATTACAACATAAGAATACAATTACAAAGGTACAAAATACATCATTAAAGAACATAACAATACAGATAACATTTGTAGTACAGGCTTTACAATAGAATAGAAATAAACATATACATCAGTGTCACAGGAATTATGACATAAGTAAATACATAAAAGATCAGAATAATTATTGAAACATCAACTTCACACATGAGCATTAAAACAAAACAGAATAAATAATGTCTAAGCATATTTACAAGGTAAATAACATATTATTAATGCCAATTATATTTGAGGAGAATAGTATTCCTCATCATAGTGAATGTAGTTTAATATTAAAATAAGAAAAAATTCTATGAAACTACACAGAGACAGGAAGAAAACAACTACACAAGGGTACACAAACACATAGTGGGATAACACAAAAGGAAAGGACAGGGTTCGTTTTCAGTGTAACATTTGGTACTGCAGTCCAACCCAAAACTTCATTCCATAGATCGTTCGTCTTATTTCAACCTTTGCTTCCACCAAAAAAAATCCTTTCCAAACATGCTTTCTGTATTTTTCTCGTATAACCTCTCAGTGCATTTCTTCAAATTCATCGCACCTCATTCTCTTATATAGTCTACCCCTTCTTAAGCTAACTTAAATCTACTGAGCTCAGATGCTAAACTAAGGGACGAGGCAACGCAGCAGCACAAAACAATTAACACGAACAGCAATGACAAAAATTTCAAATTGGCAAAGTAAGCAACAATATTACAACTAATATGCAATGAGCAGCAAACAAGAAAAATAAATCAATAATAAACTGGCTTAGCAGAGTAACACAAAGTCAAATTCAGTAACACTATGCCTGGCAAACAGCAGTAACTTATACCTAAACATGACATAGCTCAAGCAGAAAAAATATTACAGTAAAAACAACAATCCAGATAAGGGAAATGTATATTCACATCTTAATGTCTATGTAATTAAAGTGGTGCACCACAAATTATTCTACAAAATAAATTACCAAGTACTTGAAAAGAAAATTATGTATGCAAGTCCTGTGAAGGGAAATGTCTTTTTGTGCGCCTTCGTTTTTTTTTAAGTTATTGTTTACTGGATCTGTAGGCATAAAATTTCTATATTAGTACATTCATAAAATATTATTTTTAACAATGCGTCAGTGCAGCTAGAAACTAGATATTAAAGAAAATGAGCAAATAAATACATAAAGCAAGCCATATGGCATTTCTTTCAACTCGGAAGACAGTAGTCATCATCAGGTGTATAGACATAAAAATATTTCTCGTCATTTCATTCTGCATTGCAGTAAATATCATAAATTAAGAGCTTCACAGTGTTATCATGTTTTCAAGTTTGAGGATGTCGTATTTACGATGCTTTCTACAAAGGAATGTCAACACCCTCCTGTCTTCACTCCGACTTTTTAAAAGTCATTTACGCAGCATTGCTGCTCCTCTAGGAAGAAGGGGTACCATTTGAATTTTGTCTGAATTTAATGATTGCCTCCAGTTTGAGCAATAACCTGACACTCTCTAAATGATCGCATCCAATGTTAGATTATGACATACTGTTCATCATTGTGTGGGAAACATACCCGATACTGTCTTCTCTCTGAAATGTCAATCGATCGTATTTTATATATTATTACGCGAAAATCTGTAACGATTCCTTAATGTTCGTTAGTATGATCTCTCGCTAATACCCTCAGAGTATCTGAACTCAGTAACCACAATATTATACCGTCACTTCTCATCAAAGACCATTACAAACACAAATAATTTACCGTGCGACAATTGCTGAACTATATGAAATAAAATCATCATAACTATCGAACGGTTCGCGTTTGGACGTTCACACTGCACGGTTGAACACGGTCATGATGGAAATTAGTGTGCGCAAGGGTTGGTATAGCCCACTTTCATTTGGATCGGTTCGTCAATAAACAGAATTCGCACATTTGGGGGATGGAGAATCCGCATTTCACGATCGAGAAGTTTCTTCACCCTCAACGGGTGACTGTGTGGTGTGTAGTGTCCAGTCACGGATAAATCTGTGAGATAGTCTTTGATGACGCGGTGGCTACCGAACGGTACGTGAAGATTTTGTAAGATTATTTTATCCACATTATGCATGATTTCGACAAGATGAAGTTCATCCAAGACGGAGTTCGACCCCATGGAAGCAGAAGAGTTTTGATGTCCTGGAGGAGCATTCTGGCTCTGGATTACCCAGAGGCCACTGGTATGGACCGCGATTGACCGCCATATTCTCCGGGTCTGAACACACGCGACTCCTTTTTGTGGGATTATATGAAAGACGGGGCTTACAGTAAAAACCCCAAAACCATTGCTGAGCTGAAAACAGCCGCTCAGGAGGTTATCGACAGAATCGATGTTCCGACACTAAGCGGGTCATTCAGAATTTCACTATTCGTCTCTGCCACACCGTCGCCAATGATGGCAGGCATATCGAACATGTCGTAACCTAAATCCGAATATCTGTAGCGACGTTTGCATGGTGAATAAAGAGTGTGCACGCCGTAGTTTTAAACTAATTTACGTTTTTCTCATATAGTTCAATAATTGTCACCCTGTAAAATCAGCTAATGCCCTGCAACTTCACAGCTGCCAAATATAACTAAAGAGTGAAATTAAAGTACGCCCTTATGAAAGCTAATTAACTGGAAACAACTCAGAAGTTCCATTACCCGACTGAAATGGGAGTCCACAAATATTTACAAGTTTTCACACCCAACCTTGAAATAATTGTATGTCCCCAGGCTCATGGATCGAAATGTGAGAGACACACGCCACCCATAAACTTACCACACTGCAGGATACTGACAATGGACTCTGCTGAAAGAGTGAAGACGAAGGACGTTGCGGTCTGACGTGCGCTCTTATTTAAGGGCGCGTTGACATGACCTCTAACTAACACATATAGGCACTTTCAACGTGACAAACACTCAGAGATTATGCAGATACTGCTGGCAGATACATATATCAAAGCTTTCGATGGTTATTGAAATAATGGATAAATATTTTACCAAAATTCGAAAACTGACCAAAATGCTTTATCGAACGCTTTATTATCCATCTGCATTCATTTGTTGTATCTCAAGTGTGAATTGTGTAATGGACTCAGATGTTTCAATGTATAAAGTTGATAATAATAATAATAATACACAAAGCATTCACTCATATAAATACATCGGCTAATCTGCAATTTCATAACCACTTCTACAACCCTCTAGATCACATAACATTAACAGATACGAAGAAAGTAAATTGGAAAAAGAAAACACTACATGGCAAGCATCCGTATCATCTAACACAGCCACACATCGATCAAGACGCATCCAGCACATGGCTAAGAAAAGGCAATATATACAGTGAAACGGAAGGATTCATGATTACAATACAGGATCAAACAATAAACACCAGATATTAAAGCAAGCATATAATTAGAGATCCCAATACCACAACAGATACTTGCAGACTTTGCAAACAACTAATAGAAACAGTAGATCACGCCACAAGCGGATGTAAAATACTAGCAAATACAGAATACCCCAGAAGACATGACAATGTAGCAAAAATAATACATCAAGAGCTTGCCTTACAACATAAACCTATAAAACAACACGTTCCCACAAACAAGCATGCACCACAAAATGTACTGCAGAATGATGAATACAAATTATACTGGAACAGAAACATTATAACAGATAAAACAATACCACATAACAAACCTGACATCATACTCACCAATAAAAAGAAGAAATTAACACAACTAATCGATATATCCATACCCAATACAACAAATATACAAAAGAAAACAGGAGAAAAATTGAAAAATACATCCAACTGGCTGAGGAAGTCAAGGACATGTGGCATCAGGATAAAGTTGACTTTATACCAATTATACTATCAACTACAGGTGTCATACCACACAGTATCCACCAGTACATCAATGCAATACAGCTACATCCAAACTTATATATACAACTACATAAATCCGTAATTATCGATACATGTTCAATCACCCGAAAGTTCCTAAATGGAATATAACATATACCCTACAGTTAAAAGGAAGTCACGCTTGATCAAAGTCCGCGTCACTCTCCATTTTTGACCAGACATAACGACTGAGAAAAGAAAGAAAGAATAATAACACTAAAGGTTAATAACATTCTAACCGTTGATGTTACAAATGTGGTTCAATTTTGCAAGAGCTCATGGCGATGCTGCTGCTCCAAAGCTGTCATTTTTCGCAGCATGACTTTAACGCATTTTACGTATTTTCAGTTACGTTTCATTTAGTTTCTAAATTACAAGTTACAGGGCTACACCATTTTAGCTCAAGCTGCCACCGTGTTACCAGATTTCACACACACCTGTTTCCACATGAGCTAAGCCCTGACGCTGGCCGTGCGTCATGGCTACAACGCTCAGTGCTCTTCCCATCTCGGTCCAGCGAACAGCTGACTGTCCTGACCGTTCTTCACTCTAGGCTACAGCTGTCCTGTAACATTCAGATCGCCATGCGCCAGTTGAGCCAGATGGTCTTGAATTCGCAACATTATGTTCAAAATGAGCACAGTGGTCCAGCGAACAGCTGACTGTCATGACCATTCTTCACTCAAGGCTACAGCTGTCCTGTAACATTCAGATCGCCGTGCGCCAGTTGAGCCAGATGGTCTTGAATTCGCAACATTATGTTCAAAATGAGCAAAGTGGTCCAGCGAACAGCTGACTGTCCTGACCGTTCTTCACTCAAGGCTACAGCTGTCGTGTAACATTCAGATCACCGTGCGCCAGTTGAGCCAGATGGCCTTGAATTCGCAACATTATGTTCAAAATGAGCACAGTGGTCCAGCGAACAGCTGACTGTCCTGACCGTTCTTCACTCGAGGCTACAGCTGTCCTGTAACATTCAGATCGCCGTGCGCCAGTTGAGCCACATGGTCTTGAATTCGCAACATTATGTTCAAAATGAGCACAGTGGTCCAGCAAACAGCTGACTGTCCTGACCGTTCTTCACTCGAGGCTACAGCTGTCCTGTAACAATCAGATCGCCGTGCGCCAGTTGAGCCAGATGGTCTTGAATTCGCAACATTATGTTCAAAATGAGCACAGTGGTCCAGCGAACAGCTGACTGTCCTGACCGTTCTTCACTCAAGGCTACAGCTGTCCTGTAACATTCAGATCGCCGTGCGCCAGTTGAGCCAGATGGTCTTGAATTCGCAACATTATGTTCAGAATGAGCACAGTGGTCCAGCGAACAGCTGACTGTCCTGACCATTCTTCACTCGAGGCTACAGCTGTCCTGTAACATTCAGATCGCCGTGCGCCAGTTGAGCCAGATGGTCTTGAATTCGCAACATTATGTTCAAAATGAGCACAGTGGTCCAGCAAACAGCTGACTGTCCTGACCGTTCTTCACTCGAGGCTACAGCTGTCCTGTAACATTCAGATCGCCGTGCGCCAGTTGAGCCACATGGTCTTGAATTCGCAACATTATGTTCAAAATGAGCACAGTGGTCCAGCGAACAGCTGACTGTCCTGACCGTTCTTCACTCAAGGCTACAGCTGTCCTGTAACATTCAGATCGCCGTGCGCCAGATGAGGCAGATGGTCTTGAATTCGCAACATTATGTTCAAAATGAGCACAGTGGTCCAGCGAACAGCTGACTGTCCTGACCGTTCTTCACTCGAGGCTACAGCTGTCCTGTAACATTCAGATCGCCGTGCGCCAGTTGAGCCAGATGGTCTTGAATTCGCAACATTATGTTCAAAATGAGCACAGTGGTCCAGCAAACAGCTGACTGTCCTGACCGTTCTTCACTCGAGGCTACAGCTGTCCTGTAACATTCAGATCGCCGTGCGCCAGTTGAGCCAGATGGTCTTGAATTCGCAACATTATGTTCAAAATGAGCACAGTGGTCCAGCGAACAGCTGACTGTCCTGACCGTTCTTCACTCAAGGCTACAGCTGTCCTGTAACATTCAGATCGCTGTGCGCCAGTTGAGCCAGATGGTCTTGAATTCGCAACATTATGTTCAAAATGAGCACAGTGGTCCAGCGAACAGCTGACTGTCCTGACCGTTCTTCACTCGAGGCTACAGCTGTCCTGTAACATTGAGATCGCCGTGCACCAGTTGAGCCAGATGGTCTTGAATTCGCAACATTATGTTCAAAATGAGCACAGTGGTCCAGCGAACAGCTGACTGTCCTGACCGTTCTTCACTCAAGGCTACAGCTGTCCTGTAACATTCAGATCGCCGTGCGCCAGTTGAGCCAGATGGTCTTGAATTCGCAACATTATGTTCAAAATGAGCACAGTGGTCCAGCGATCAGCTGACTGTCCTGACCGTTCTTCACTCAAGGCTACAGCTGTCCTGTAACATTCAGATCGCTGTGCGCCAGTTGAGCCAGATGGTCTTGAATTCGCAACATTATGTTCAAAATGAGCACAGTGGTCCAGCGAACAGCTGACTGTCCTGACCATTCTTCACTCGAGGCTACAGCTGTCCTGTAACATTCAGATCGCCGTGCACCAGTTGAGCCAGATGGTCTTGAATTCGCAACATTATGTTCAAAATGAGCACAGTGGTCCAGCGAACAGCTGACTGTCCTGACCGTTCTTCACTCAAGGCTACAGCTGTCCTGTAACATTCAGATCGCCGTGCGCCAGTTGAGCCAGATGGTCTTGAATTCGCAACATTATGTTCAAAATGAGCACAGTGGTCCAGCGATCAGCTGACTGTCCTGACCGTTCTTCACTCAAGGCTACAGCTGTCCTGTAACATTCAGATCGCCGTGCGCTAGTTGAGCCAGATGGTCTTGAATTCGCAGCATTATGTTCAAAATGAGCACAGTGGTCCAGCGAACAGCTGACTGTCCTGACCGTTCCTCACTCAAGGCTACAGCTGTCCTGTAATATTCAGATCGCCGTGCGCCAGTTGAGCCAGATGGTCTTGAATTCGCAACATTATGTTCAAAATGAGCACAGTGGTCCAGCGAACAGCTGACTGTCCTGACCGTTCTTCACTCGAGGCTACAGCTGTCCTGTAACATTCTGATCGCCGTGCGCCAGTTGAGCCAGATGGTCTTGAATTCGCAACATTATGTTCAGAATGAGCACAGTGGTCCAGCGAACAGCTGACTGTCCTGACCATTCTTCACTCGAGGCTACAGCTGTCCTGTAACATTCAGATCGCCGTGCGCCAGTTGAGCCAGATGGTCTTGAATTCGCAACATTATGTTCAAAATGAGCACAGTGGTCCAGCAAACAGCTGACTGTCCTGACCGTTCTTCACTCGAGGCTACAGCTGTCCTGTAACATTCAGATCGCCGTGCGCCAGTTGAGCCAGATGGTCTTGAATTCGCAACATTATGTTCAAAATGAGCACAGTGGTCCAGCGAACAGCTGACTGTCCTGACCGTTCTTCACTCAAGGCTACAGCTGTCCTGTAACATTCAGATCGCTGTGCGCCAGTTGAGCCAGATGGTCTTGAATTCGCAACATTATGTTCAAAATGAGCACAGTGGTCCAGCGAACAGCTGACTGTCCTGACCGTTCTTCACTCGAGGCTACAGCTGTCCTGTAACATTCAGATCGCCGTGCACCAGTTGAGCCAGATGGTCTTGAATTCGCAACATTATGTTCAAAATGAGCACAGTGGTCCAGCGAACAGCTGACTGTCCTGACCGTTCTTCACTCAAGGCTACAGCTGTCCTGTAACATTCAGATCGCCGTGCGCCAGTTGAGCCAGATGGTCTTGAATTCGCAACATTATGTTCAAAATGAGCACAGTGGTCCAGCGATCAGCTGACTGTCCTGACCGTTCTTCACTCAAGGCTACAGCTGTCCTGTAACATTCAGATCGCTGTGCGCCAGTTGAGCCAGATGGTCTTGAATTCGCAACATTATGTTCAAAATGAGCACAGTGGTCCAGCGAACAGCTGACTGTCCTGACCGTTCTTCACTCGAGGCTACAGCTGTCCTGTAACATTCAGATCGCCGTGCACCAGTTGAGCCAGATGGTCTTCAATTCGTAACATTATGTTCAAAATGAGCACAGTGGTCCAGCGAACAGCTGACTGTCCTGACCGTTCTTCACTCAAGGCTACAGCTGTCCTGTAACATTCAGATCGCCGTGCGCCAGTTGAGCCAGATGGTCTTGAATTCGCAACATTATGTTCAAAATGAGCACAGTGGTCCAGCGATCAGCTGACTGTCCTGACCGTTCTTCACTCAAGGCTACAGCTGTCCTGTAACATTCAGATCGCCGTGCGCTAGTTGAGCCAGATGGTCTTGAATTCGCAGCATTATGTTCAAAATGAGCACAGTGGTCCAGCGAACAGCTGACTGTCCTGACCGTTCCTCACTCAAGGCTACAGCTGTCCTGAAATATTCAGATCGCCGTGCGCCAGTTGAGCCAGATGGTCTTGAATTCGCAACATTATGTTCAAAATGAGCACAGTGGTCCAGCGAACAGCTGACTGTCCTGACCGTTCTTCACTCGAGGCTACAGCTGTCCTGTAACATTCAGATCGCCGTGCGCCAGTTGAGCCAGATGGTCTTGAATTCGCAACATTATGTTCAGAATGAGCACAGTGGTCCAGCGAACAGCTGACTGTCCTGACCATTCTTCACTCGAGGCTACAGCTGTCCTGTAACATTCAGATCGCCGTGCGCCAGTTGAGCCAGATGGTCTTGAATTCGCAACATTATGTTCAAAATGAGCACAGTGGTCCAGCGAACAGCTGACTGTCCTGACCGTTCTTCACTCGAGGCTACAGCTGTCCTGTAACATTCAGATCGCCGTGCGCCAGTTGAGCCAGATGGTCTTGAATTCGCAACATTATGTTCAAAATGAGCACAGTGGTCCAGCGAACAGCTGACTGTCCTGACCGTTCTTCACTCAAGGCTACAGCTGTCCTGTAACATTCAGATCGCCGTGCGCCAGATGATGCAGATGGTCTTGAATTCGCATTATTATGTTCAAAATGAGCACAGTGGTCCAGCGAACAGCTGACTGTCCTGACCGTCCTTCACTCGAGGCTACAGCTGTCCTGTAACATTCAGATCGCCGTGCGCCAGTTGAGCCAGATGGTCTTGAATTCGCAACATTATGTTCAAAATGAGCACAGTGGTCCAGCAAACAGCTGACTGTCCTGACCGTTCTTCACTCGAGGCTACAGCTGTCCTGTAACATTCAGAACGCCGTGCGCCAGTTGAGCCAGATGGTCTTGAATTCGCAACATTATGTTCAAAATGAGCACAGTGGTCCAGCGAACAGCTGACTGTCCTGACTGTTCTTCACTCAAGGCTACAGCTGTCCTGTAACATTCAGATCGCCATGCGCCAGTTGAGCCAGATGGTCTTGAATTAGCACATTATGTTCAAAATGAGCACAGTGGTCCAGCGAACAGCTGACTGTCCTGACCGTTCTTCACTCGAGGCTACAGCTGTCCTGTAACATTCAGATCGCTGTGCGCCAGTTGAGCCAGATGGTCTTGAATTCGCAACAATATGTTCAAAATGAGCACAGTGGTCCAGCGAACAGCTGACTGTCCTGACCGTTCTTCACTCGAGGCTACAGCTGTCCTGTAACATTCAGATCGCCGTGCGCCAGTTGAGCCAGATGGTCTTGAATTCGCAACATTATGTTCAAAATGAGCACAGTGGTCCAGCGAACAGCTGACTGTCCTGACCGTTCTTCACTCAAGGCTACAGCTGTCCTGTAACATTCAGATCGCCGTGCGCCAGATGAGGCAGATGGTCTTGAATTCGCAACATTATGTTCAAAATGAGCACAGTGGTCCAGCAAACAGCTGACTGTCCTGACCGTTCTTCACTCGAGGCTACAGCTGACCTGTAACATTCAGATCGCCGTGCGCCAGTTGAGCCAGATGGTCTTGAATTCGCAACATTATGTTCAGAATGAGCACAGTGGTCCAGCGAACAGCTGACTGTCCTGACCGTTCTTCACTCGAGGCTACAGCTGTCCTGTAACATTCAGATCGCCGTGCGCCAGTTGAGCCAGATGGTCTTGAATTCGCAACATTATGTTCAAAATGAGCACAGTGGTCCAGCGAACAGCTGACTGTCCTGACCGTTCTTCACCCAAGGCTACAGCTGTCCTGTAACATTCAGATCGCCGTGCGCCAGTTGAGCCACATGGTCTTGAATTCGCAACATTATGTTCAAAATGAGCACAGTGGTCCAGCGAACAGCTGACAGTCCTGACCGTTCTTCACTCAAGGCTACAGCTGTCCTGTAACATTCAGATCGCTGTGCGCCAGTTGAGCCAGATGGTCTTGAATTCGCAACATTATGTTCAAAATGAGCACAGTGGTCCAGCGAACAGCTGACTGTCCTGACCGTTCTTCACTCAAGGCTACAGCTGTCCTGTAACATTCAGATGGCCGTGCGCCAGTTGAGCCAGATGGTCTTGAATTCGCAACATTATGTTCAAAATGAGCACAGTGGTCCAGCGAACAGCTGACAGTCCTGACCGTTCTCCACTCAAGGCTACAGCTGTCCTGTAACATTCAGATCGCCGTGCGCCAGTTGAGCCAGATGGTCTTGAATTCGCAACATTATGTTCAAAATGAGCACAGTTGTCCAGCGAACAGCTGACTGTCCTGACCGTTCCTCACTCGACGCTACAGCTGTCCTGTAACATTCAGATCGCCGTGCACCAGTTGAGCCAGATGGTCTTGAATTCGCAACATTATGTTCAAAATGAGCACAGTGGTCCAGCAAACAGCTGACTGTCCTGACCGTTCCTCACTCAAGGCTACAGCTGTCCTGTAATATTCAGATCGCCGTGCGCCAGTTGAGCCAGATGGTCTTGAATTCGCAACATTATGTTCAAAATGAGCACAGTGGTCCAGCGAACAGCTGACTGTCCTGACCGTTCTTCACTCGAGGCTACAGCTGTCCTGTAACATACAGATCGCCGTGCGCCAGTTGAGCCAGATGGTCTTGAATTCGCAACATTATGTTCAAAATGAGCACAGTGGTCCAGCAAACAGCTGACTGTCCTGACCGTTCTTCACTCGAGGCTACAGCTGTCCTGTAACACTCAGATCGCCGTGCGCCAGTTGAGCCAGATGGTCTTGAATTCGCAACATTATGTTCAAAATGAGCACAGTGGTCCAGCGAACAGCTGACTGTCCTGACCGTTCCTCACTCGACGCTACAGCTGTCCTGTAACATTCAGATCGCCGTGCACCAGTTGAGCCAGATGGTCTTGAATTCGCAACATTATGTTCAAAATGAGCACAGTGGTCCAGCGAACAGCTGACTGTCCTGACCGTTCTTCACTCAAGGCTACAGCTGTCCTGTAACATTCAGATCGCCGTGCGCCAGTTGAGCCAGATGGTCTTGAATTCGCAACATTATGTTCAAAATGAGCACAGTGGTCCAGCGAACAGCTGACTGTCCTGACCGTTCTTCACTCGAGGCTACAGCTGTCCTGTAACATTCAGATCGCCGTGCGCCAGTTGAGCCAGATGGTCTTGAATTCGCAACATTATGTTCAAAATGAGCACAGTGGTCCAGCGAACAGCTGACTGTCCTGACCGTTCCTCACTCGACGCTACAGCTGTCCTGTAACATTCAGATCGCCGTGCACCAGTCTAGCCAGATGGTCTTGAATTCGCAACATTATGTTCAAAATGAGCACAGTGGTCCAGCGAACAGCTGACTGTCCTGACCGTTCTTCACTCGAGGCTACAGCTGTCCTGTAACATACAGATCGCCATGCGCCAGTTGAGCCAGATGGTCTTGAATTCGCAACATTATGTTCAAATTGAGCACAGTGGTCCAGCAAACAGCTGACTGTCCTGACCGTTCTTCACTCGAGGCTACAGCTGTCCTGTAACATTCAGATCGCCGTGCGCCAGTTGAGCCAGATGGTCTTGAATTCGCAACATTATGTTCAAAATGAGCACAGTGGTCCAGCGAACAGCTGACTGTCCTGACCGTTCCTCACTCGACGCTACAGCTGTCCTGTAACATTCAGATCGCCGTGCACCTGTTGAGCCAGATGGTCTTGAATTCGCAACATTATGTTCAAAATGAGCACAGTGGTCCAGCGAACAGCTGACTGTCCTGACCGTTCTTCACTCAAGGCTACAGCTGTCCTGTAACATTCAGATCGCCGTGCGCCAGTTGAGCCAGATGGTCTTGAATTCGCAACATTATGTTCAAAATGAGCACAGTGGTCCAGCGATCAGCTGACTGTCCTGACCGTTCTTCACTCAAGGCTACAGCTGTCCTGTAACATTCAGATCGCCGTGCGCTAGTTGAGCCAGATGGTCTTGAATTCGCAGCATTATGTTCAAAATGAGCACAGTGGTCCAGCGAACAGCTGACTGTCCTGACCGTTCCGCACTCAAGGCTACAGCTGTCCTGTAATATTCAGATCGCCGTGTGCCAGTTGAGCCAGATGGTCTTGAATTCGCAACATTATGTTCAAAATGAGCACAGTGGTACAGCGAACAGCTGACTGTCCTGACCGTTCTTCACTCAAGGCTACAGCTGTCCTGTAACATACAGATCGCCGTGCGCCAGTTGAGCCAGATGGTCTTGAATTCGCAACATTATGTTCAGAATGAGCATAGTGGTCCAGCGAACAGCTGACTGTCCTGACCGTTCTTCACTCGAGGCTACAGCTGTCCTGTAACATTCAGATCGCCGTGCACCAGTTGAGCCAGATGGTCTTGAATTCGCAACATTATGTTCAAAATGAGCACAGTGGTCCAGCAAACAGCTGACTGTCCTGACCGTTCTTCACTCGAGGCTACAGCTGTCCTGTAACATTCAGATCGCCGTGCGCCAGTTGAGCCAGATGGTCTTGAATTCGCAACATTATGTTCAAAATGAGCACAGTGGTCCAGCGAACAGCTGACTGTCCTGACCGTTCTTCACTCAAGGCTACAGCTGTCCTGTAACATTCAGATCGCCGTGCGCCAGATGAGGCAGATGGTCTTGAATTCGCAACATTATGTTCAAAATGAGCACAGTGGTCCAGCGAACAGCTGACTGTCCTGACCGTCTTCACTCGAGGCTACAGCTGTCCTGTAACATTCAGATCGCCGTGCGCCAGTTGAGCCAGATGGTCTTGAATTCGCAACATTATGTTCAGAATGAGCACAGTGGTCCAGCGAACAGCTGACTGTCCTGACCGTTCTTCACTCGAGGCTACAGCTGTCCTGTAACATTCAGATCGCCGTGCGCCAGTTGAGCCAGATGGTCTTGAATTCGCAACATTATGTTCAAAATGAGCACAGTGGTCCAGCGAACAGCTGACTGTCCTGACCGTTCTTCACTCAAGGCTACAGCTGTCCTGTAACATTCAGATCGCCGTGCGCCAGTTGAGCCAGATGGTCTTGAATTCGCAACATTATGTTCAAAATGAGCACAGTGGTCCAGCGAACAGCTGACTGTCCTGACCGTTCTTCACTCAAGGCTACAGCTGTCCTGTAACATACAGATCGCCGTGCGCCAGTTGAGTCAGATGGTCTTTAATTCGTAACATTATGTTCAGAATGAGCACAGTGGTCCAGCGAACAGCTGACTGTCCTGACCGTTCTTCACTCGAGGTTACAGCTGTCCTGTAACATTCAGATCGCCGTGCGCCAGTTGAGCCAGATGGTCTTGAATTCGCAACATTATGTTCAAAATGAGCACAGTGGTCCAGCGAACAGCTGACTGTCCTGACCGTTCTTCACTCGAGGCTACAGCTGTCCTGTAACATTCAGATCGCCGTGCGCCAGTTGAGCCAGATGGTTGTGAATTCGCAACATTATGTTCAAAATGAGCACAGTGGTCCAGCGAACAGCTGACTGTCCTGACCGTTCTTCACTCAAGGCTACAGCTGTCCTGTAACATTCAGATCACCGTGCGCCAGTTGAGCCACATACTCATGAATTCGCAACATTATGTTCAAAATGAGCACAGTGACCTGCATTTCCAGTGCTACATGTTCTGTAGGGGGGACTATCCTGTTAACTAGTAATAACAGACGTTTGTCGTACAGGAATCCCAAAACGTAATTGGCATTCTGAGAATAGTAAGATTTCAGTTATAAAAATCTGAAGCTATAAATTATGAATTATAATCGGCAAAGGAGAAGCTACTCACTTCCGTCCTCTAAAATACCTTACGTAACACCCCAAGAAACCCGAAAACCCAAATAGGAATATCAGGATAATTTAAAGTAGGGAACACTGTTATCCTGGCAGGTACGACAACTTTGACAATAATGTAACACCTTAAATTTTTGATGAACACCTATTTCAATAATTGCTGATTCTGTCATGATATAAAGCTGGATGTGAAGTTAGGTTATTTTTAATTAGCTATCAAAGATCTTAGTAACAACTGCAATTCAGTACGACAAAAGTTAAGTCCAAAGTAATATGTCGGTCAGAGATAATATTTCTGGTGAAAGGGAGTTGTAAACGCGGCGAAAAGGAAATTCAATGCGTCTACAATGCTCGATCATGGAAATGTTAGTCGCTTGCTAGCTTGCTTCCTATCAAGTCTAGAGAGAGCACCGTTTGTTATAGTACTACAAACGGAACGCTACGAGATTGCTTCTTTAAAAAAAAAGTAGTAGGGGAAGGTGGGGGAATTACACGCATGTGGGTAATCCCACGCAGGCTGATTTATACAGTTTGAATGGCGCAAGCTGTTCCCAGTTGGTGCTACATCCTGCTCGCAGGAGTAACAACTACTATGCAGCTTACGCCAGTCATTTTCCAGTGGCATTGTTGGAGCAGTGACGTATTGTTTATTTTCGGCGTGTCTCATGTAATTTTGGTCAGCTGTATTTTGCAAGGTAAGTGCTACTGTAAGTTGCTTTAATGTAATTTTTGTGTATCAACTGCTAACCCTGGACGAAACCTTTAATTTAATTGTAGATTTGTCGCGCTATTTGAATTAGGTGCCGAGCTATGATTAGGTTAGTCATCGAACTTGCGGTGGGGTAATGCCACGCAGCTGTTGAAGTGCGTGGTATTTCCCCTTCCACGTTATATTTTCAATACTAACGAGGTTTTTCTTCTTAATTTCAGATGGGTAGATATTATAAAAGAAAAACCCAAAAAGCAAAATGGGCGCAAGAGGAACTTTGTAAGGCTCTTGATGCCATCAAATCTGGAAGAAAAATAAGAGAAGTATCAACAGCTTTCGGGATTCATGAAGCTACTCTGCGAACGAGAATGAAGGTTCAAAATACGGAGGGTCCAAAACTTGAAAGAAACCCAACATTTTCGACAGAACAGGAAAGTTGGATTAGGGATCATGTTATTACAATGGCCAAGCTGTTCTATGGCATTACATGCATCCAGCTGCGAAACATTTCATTTGAGTATGCTGAGGCTAACAATATTGCAAACAATTTTGATAAGTCATCTAGGTTAGCTGGAAAGGATTGGCCATCTCTGTTTTTAAAAAGAAACCCAAGTATTAGCATGAGAAAACCTGAAGCAACTAGTATTAACAGAATACAGGTATTTAATGTAGAAGAGGTTAACGCATATTTTAAAAATTTAGAAAATGTCTTTGTAAAATATAAATTTAAAGAGGAGCGAGTGTTCAACGTCGATGAAATGGGCATAAATACTGTACAAAAGCCCGAGAGAATTTTGGCTCCTAAAGGTGTTAAACAAATAGGTGGGGCCACGTCTTGGGAAAGAGGGAAAAACGTGACCGTGATATGTGGTTTCAGTGCAGCTGGTTGCTACATCCCCCCTATGTTTATCTTCTCCATGAAGAGGATGTAAAATCTCTTAAGTAAAGGTGGACCAGTTGGAGCAATATATGGTTGTTCCGTCAATGGCTGGTCCAATGAATCATTATTTTTCGAATGGATCCAACATTTTCAGAACAATGTAAAATCAACTATTGATGACCCTGTGCTGCTGATTTTCGATAATCACAGCAGCCACATTTCACTTGATATTTTTGAATTTTGTAAAAAACATTTTATTGTCATGGTAACCATACCTCCACACACTTCTCACAAGCATCAACCACTAGATGTTACATTCTTTTCTTCTTTGAAATCAGCCTTCAACTGTGAATGTGACATGTATATGAAGTGACAGGTGTACCAAGAAATTACACCATATGAGTTACCTTACTTTTTAATGAGGCATATATTAAGGTCGCTACCATGGACAAAGGGCAATCAGGGTTTAAGGCATGTGGGATTGGCCCTTTCAATCCAAACAAATTTCAGCATGACGACTTACAACAATGTGAGATCTTCAGAGATGTTGTCTTTGAAGATGAAGAGGTTCCAAATGCAAAAAATGGAAATGAAGTGGTTGCACCTACAAACTAGCCATATATCCCCAAAAGGAGTCAAGAACAGATTCCTGGATATTCAGCAGAAGATGTTCCACTTCTAGTAGGCCTAGAAGAGGTCACAAAAACATCAACTAAAAGTGCATGTGTCAAGCACGTTAGTGTAGCTGACATATCTCCTGTTCCAAAACAAAAAACAAGTTCTTCCTAAGACGAAAGAAGCCAAGGTAAGGTCTAAGGGAATGTCAGTGATCCTTACTGCAGCTCCAGAGAAAAATAAACTGCTAACATAGTTATCAATAAAGAAACAAAAAGAAGCCATGAAAAACTGAAGGAAACAAGAAAAGAAATCTTAAGGATAAAGCAGATAAGTGCAGAAATCTGCAACTTAAAAAAGTCTCGAAGAACAAACAGACATTATATAGAGAGAAACACCACCAAGAAAGTGAAAGTGGCAGTGAGGATGACCTAAATCAGGACTTGCAGAACATTTGTGATGACGATGAAATGGATGATATTGATCCATTGGCGATTTCAAAAGATGTCTGTTTAGTTTGTGGAGAGTTTGGGACAGATGGAGTCATGAAGAATGTAGTGGCTGGAACACTCCAAAAGGTTACAAGTGCGATCTTTGCTGTATGAGAAAATTAAATCTTTTCGCATCAATAAAAATGTAAAAAACGAAAATTATAAGAGACGTTTGTAGAATCACATTATTTCGTTCTTAAATATACTGTTTACTATTTGTAGTAATCTATAAGCAAATAAAAATAGCAAGTATTGTACATTTTTATGGTTTGTTTGTTTTACGTGTTATTACCCAGTACTTTGCGTGTAATTACCCTCAGGGGTGGGGAATACCACGCATTTGCATTTTTTTTTAGTTTGATGTTCAAAATTAAGATACTGTTTATAACTATTTACAGACGATTGGAATATGCGGATGTATGTACTTATTTTCGTAGGTTTTAATGACGTAACGAATGGTTCACATCGATTTTTCCTTAGGTGCGTGTATTTCCCCCACTCTCCCCTATTATGTGAGAGAGATGCGCGGACTTTGTTCTTAGTTATTCTGACTTTAGAACATGAACTGAAGTGATATTCTGCTAGTGTACGACGAGTTAATGAACATTAATTATTGGAGATATTATTGCTGGACTCAACCTTCATCAAAGTGAACAGTTACAACGAACAATGGACATAGTATCGAAGAATGCAATACCTGATTAGCCTAGAGTAGGAAACATTAATAGGACCACATGACGATGATACAAATACGCCGACTGTAAAAGTTGTCGTAATTGTCACCGTAATTGATCTGATCCATCGGTGTGCGTACGGTGTGATGATTATAAACTAAAACAGTAAAATTGTTCGTCATTAATGGAAATCTCACGTGTTGGCTCCATCATTAATTGAACTGTGTGATTGTTGATAATCAAAATTAATTAACTGTGAACATTGTAACTGAAAGAGTGACTTGATGAACATTGAGCATTGAAAGGAGTGTTTTGCCGAAATTATATCACGACGCACGAGAGCAGGATCGCATTATAGATTATCTCTGGATTGGCGTCGTGCCGTAGTGAACAATTCTGCCTAGCAACGTAACAACAACTACAGATACTGAACCGCAAATGAATATTCCTTGCTTCAGTGGTGTGAAACAACGCCGGTGATGAATGATTCACTCAATACTGCAATAACTAACTAACCGGGCATTGCAAATCATCATAAAACCGTAACAGACAATTAAAATCAGCAGTTTGCATCGCTGAGAAGACTGTGCGGACACGCAAACGGGCTTTCATACATTACGCGAGGAACAATTTTCTTTAGATATTTCCAGGTGCTGTTCCACGTTATCCGACAGGGACATCCATCACTGCGCGTCACGTCTCCATTCCACCGACCGAGCAGCAGCGCCTCAACATCAACAGCGACGACAAAAAGGGGAGAGGGGACATCATACTTAGTACACTTCGGTATATTTTCATAATTGATTGCTGTGCATGTATGACATCTCTGTAGCTCAGGTATTGATAGTATCTGCCCCTTGGGGTCTAGTGAAGCAGGGGATACAACCCATCGGCTTTGACCAATGATATCATACATTAGTCACAGATAGTAATGTCTTCACTTCGAGGCATAGATAATAAAACAGTTCTGTGTTCCGGATAAGCGCAATCATTGTACATTAAAACTATTCGCAATGATATTGAGGTAAATCGGAGTATTAGTTTGTTATTGTAGAACAATTTATACTGTCTTATTTTCTTTTATAGGAATGGATTTGTCTGTTTGTGGGTATGTAATATTCGTTACTGTCTGTTTAGACGAGCTTCGGTTATTCCTCAATATTTCCATGCACACGGTAAGTTCACTTTTCCATTTGCTTCTTTCACTGTATTTCACTATTTTGACATATTTCACTGTTTTATTCCACAAATATGTGTATTTTCTTGTTGTGAAGTTCGTAATAGAAATTTCTCAGCTGTCGATCTTCTTTCGTTTCCCAGCACTAGCATCAGTACGACATTTTCGAATGTGTACTTGCTATATTACAGGCGAAACCCCTGACACAACTACAACTTGTATCCCATCCTTCACTTCGCCTTTACACCGACACTATATATGTCAATTGGCGAGAAAGATACAAATGTTGCGTATAGCTTTATAGCTCAAGTAACAAATGGGATACTATCAGCGTCCAAGGCAACAAGAAAACTGTACCCCATAGTGAAGTACGGGATACACATTCTACATGTGTCGTCTTCTTGTCTCCGTGTAGTTCAGTTATGGCGCAAGTTGCAAATGTAACTTACGTCTATTTCCACCTTTTCGTTACCAGTGTACATATATAGAGGTCAACGGAAGTCTGGTATACATATCTTACATACGTAGGTCCTTCTGTCATCAGTAGTACTGATATGTACGTAAGAAAGGTTAGTAATAGCAGAGACGAAATAAACAACACATCTACAATTTGTATCCAGTGTTCCACTTACCGTTTACTGAAGCGGAGGATACATCGTTCAAGTGAAGAACAGGACAGTAATGCTAGTGAAAACGAAGAAATCGACTGACGACAAACTCATATACTGTACTTAAGCAACACACTTCGAGTGAGCTTTTAATTTGTATCCGGTGTTTCCTCTACGGTTTAGTGAAGCAGGGGATACATAGTTCCAGTGAACAACAGCACAGCAATGCTAGTTGAAACTAAGAAATCGACGTACGCTGAACTTGTATCCCGTACTGTACTGAGATACAACTGGCATACATGTAACGCGATGTATTCTTTGCTAGTAATATATTTCATTCATTTCTTTTCATTGTATTTTGCGGAGAAATACTAAGATACAAACACGCGATATCGTTAACGTGAAAATGCGTCTGGCCCTTATATATGTGAAGTACAGTTTTTCTCTCTTACATTCCTTTCTTTCTGAACATTCTTCTCAGCTCTTTCGTCTTTGTAATACATGCTCTCTGGCCAATTCTGACGTCATTGGTCAAACCCGACGGGTTGTATCCCCTGCTAAACTAGACCCGCCACTTGTATGTCTGTGACCACTTGCTGGGAATCTAGAGGACGCTGGCCCACAAGTGGGTGTGTGAGCAGCAGGGGATGGGGGACGGGACGTAGGGACTGTGCAGCAAACAGGAAGGAGTGACTTGCTGGCAACAGCATGGAGAGATAGAGATCTGCTTTTAGCTAGGACATGTGGGCACTCCGTTATTCGTCATACAAACTGCGCTATATCAATTTAAGTAAAACATTGCATGAAATTTTGAAGAGCCTGCTGAGACAAAAATGCTTTGCGTTGACTTTGCGTGCGGTTGATTTTAATTGCTACATTTCAGTAAATGAAATATAGGTACGATATCGAAATTTGGTTCAAAATTGAGAGCAGAGCGACATATCATTTTGTTCTCGAGCTACTGCATTTTACATCCAATGGATCGTGGCGAGTGAATCATATGACACATCTTATACACGAATCAAGATATCGAAAGAATGTTGTATTAAGAAAAAGAAAACGGTTCTATTTTGGGTCCGCCAATATGCAGCAATCCTTTTTTTATTTAATTAGCACCTAGAAATCATGCCTTTTAATGACTAAATAAATTCATATAGAAATTTATATGTGGAAACTGATGAATATTTAAGAACTGTTATATAAAATTTTGAGACTCCTGAAGATAATTTCTTACCGACTGAACAGTATCACGGCTATTTCTTCCAAACTTTTGAAATGTATATACTTAGTGAAAACATAATAGGTATACATTTGCGAAATTATTTCTCTGGTGCGACTAAAGTTCAAATAATTAACAGAATCCCGTGCAATTCTAACATTTGAGTACTGAAAATGACAGGATGGTCTCCCATGGAGATATTTGATGGTTATTGAGAACATTGCCTCTTTGCTTTCCCGTAAGTTAGATAAACAACTTTGATAGGAGTTCCCACTATTGAACTGCGTATTTCACTAAACTGCTACTTAAGTATATACTACTCTGTTAACCGTCACCTTACCACTTCCCAACCAGCCCCCTGCCGCTTCACAACTGACAAACAGAATCGATAGTTTCATTGCTGGAGATACGTGTGTTCAGTAAACGAAGCTCCGCACATAATTTTCGTATTCGTGTTTGGTTTGATAAACATTTCACCAACAAAATCTTGACTTACCCGACTTAGAGGTCATTTATCTTCAATCTGGTTCCGATACGTGGAATAATGCCTGGAAAAGTGTATATCAAAATAATGTATTTCATGTATGAGCGATTGTTAACCACGTATTCGCTGGTACGACAGATCTGCACCTCTTCCATCTTGCGATGTCAAATCAGTGCCTAGTTGCTCTTCTGATCTCTGAAAGCAGAAAAGCTACTTGTCAGAGATTGACCTAAATGAAGTTAGCAGTGGTCTAAATCGCAGTGGATAAGGAGGACCAAAGGCAATAATTGATCATTTTTCATCATGTCATGTCTTACTATATTTTATACATTAATCACTATACCGTTTTTCCTCCATAATATAATATAGTAGTAAATAATGTGGAACTGCATACGATCATCCGCCGTACAGGGGCAAGACACGTTCACCAACAAATATCCCATTCAATGCTTGCGGCGTCCACGTCCAAATGTCGATTAACACAACGAATCCCTTTACTCCAATCAATATGAAATACACCGGAAAAAGGTGCTGTTGACAATCAAAGTGACTGCGAGTGAAGTTGCTGATCTAAACGATAACGGTCAAAAAAGTCGATGATGTACATTAATAACAATACGAGTACCGAAAATAAAGGTCGGAATCGTGGCTAATACAGGGTGTTTCAAAAATGACCGGTACATTTGAAACGGCAATAAAAACTAAACGAGCAGCGATAGAAATACACCGTTTGTTGCAATATGCTTGGGACAACAGTACATTTTCAGGCAGACAAACTTTCAAAATTACAGTAGTTACAATTTTCAACAACAGATGGCGCTGCGGTCTGGGAAACTCTATAGTACGATATTTTCCACATATCCACCATGCGTAGCAATAATATGGCGTAGTCTCTGAATGAAATTACCCGAAACCTTTGACAACGTGTCTGGCGGAATGGCTTCACATGCAGATGAGATGTACTGCTTCAGCTGTTCAATTGTTTCTGGATTCTGGCGGTAAACCTGGTCTTTCAAGTGTCCCCACAGAAAGAAGTCACAGGGGCTCATGTCTGGCGAATAGGGAGGCCAATCCACGCCGCCTCCTGTATGTTTCGGATAGCCCAAAGCAATCACACGATCATCGAAGTATTCATTCAGGAAATTAAAGACGTCGACCGTGCGATGTGGCCGGGCACCATCTTGCATAAACCACGAGGTGTTCGCAGTGTCGTCTAAGGCAGTTTGTACCGCCACAAATTCACGAAGAATGTCCGGATAGCGTGATGCAATAATCGTTTCGGATCTGAAAATTGGACCAATGATTCCTTTGGAGGAAATGGCGGCCCAGACCAGTACTTTTTGAGGATGCAGGGACGATGGGACTGCAACATGGGGCTTTTCGGTTCCCCATATGCGCCAGTTCTGTTTATTGACGAAGCCGTCCAGGTAAAAATAAGCTTCGTCAGTAAACCAAATGCTGCCCACATGCATATCGCCGTCATCAATCCTGTGCACTATATCGTTAGCGAATGTCTCTCGTGCAGCAATGGTAGCGGCGCTGAGGGGTTGCAGCGTTTGAATTTTGTATGGATAGAGGTGTAAACTCTGGCGCATGAGACGATACGTGGACGTTGGCGTCATTTGGACCGCAGCTGCAACACGGCGAACGGAAACCCGAGGCCGCTGTTGGATCAGCTGCTGCACTAGATGCGCGTTGCCCTCTGTGGTTGCCGTACGCGGTCGCCCTACCTTTCCAGCACGTTCATCCGTCACGTTCCCAGTCCGTTGAAATTTTTCAAACAGATACTTTATTGTATCGCTTTTCGGTCCTTTGGTTACATTAAACCTCCGTTGGAAACTTCGTCTTGTTGCAACAACACTGTGTTCTAGGCGGTGGAATTCCAACACCAGAAAAATCCTCTGTTCTAAGGAATAAACCATGTTGTCTACAGCACACTTGCACGTTGTGAACAGCACACGCTTACAGCAGAAAGACGACGTACAGAATGGCGCACCCACAGACTGCGTTGTCTTCTATATCTTTCACATCACTTGCAGCGCCATCTGTTGTTGAAAATTGTAACTACTGTAATTTCGAAAGTTTGTCCGCCTGAAAATGTACTGTTGTCCCAAGCATATTGCAACAAACGGTGTATTTCTATCGCTGCTCGTTTAGTTTTTATTGCCGTTTCAAATATACCGGTCATTTTTGAAACACTCTGTAAGAGAACTGCTGTATCATTGATGGCAAATTTTACTAAAGGGGAGTGTAAAGAGTCGATTTTCCTACTCCCAATACGACGGGATTCATTTCTACTTGTTTCTGTCAGAATTGGTATAGGCCTATGTCTTTTACGATAAAACACTTTTATTTAGAACTGCCTTAGGTGACTGATCGATGTGCATTGGTTTCTTTGTATTACGCAGAAGATTAGATATTCACATAAAAATTTGTATGTGGAAATTGATGAATAATTGTAAATTTGTTTATAAAATTTTTGAGTCTACTGAAGATTATTTCTTGCTGAGTGAAGAGTATCGCAGGTATTTGCACTATAATTTTGAACTGTATGTGTGTACTGGTAACACAACATGTATAAATTTGTTAAATCACTTCTCCAGCCGTAACTAATGTCCAAATAATTCAGAGAATTCCATGTATTTCTAACTTTGTGTAGTGTAAACGATGGGTGGTCTCCCATTGAAATAGTGATGGTTGTCGAGGAAGTTATCTGTTAGCATTACCGTAAGTTACACAAACAACTTTGATAAGAGTGTCATGAACAGTCTTCTCCTTCTTTTCTTGCGTGCGCTGTTCTGTGTTTTCTATACCAGTGCCGCTTTTTTTCTGACAAGCGGCAGTCGGAGACTGATAAGCGGTTTTGTTGAACGGACCAATGAGGATTCCTTTCTGGGGGCCTGTCTTTCTTCTCAGGGTTTCCTTTCTTCTAATCCTCTTATCTAGTTCTTTTTCCACCCGTTCTGGGAAATATTAGAGGAGTTATTATCGCCTTGCTCTCTAGAAGTTTTTCATCCGGTGCTTTGGCAAGAGACCCGTATCCGTCGCGTGGCATGGCGATCTCTTCCGTAGCATTCTAACGAAAAAAATTTGAGTTTTCTCTTTTCGGGGGAATCTCTATCGGGGATGCTTTCCTAAGTGTGGGCGTCTGTTTCCGAGAGCTTAGCACTGGAGACTCTACAAGTTCCGCGTCTTTCTTTAAGCTTTAGAGAATCGGGGATCGTTGGCCTCTTTCATCGATGTAGGTACAGTGCTGTCTGTGTGATGTAGCGCACCATTACCGCGGTTGTGATATTTAAGTCTAAGTTAACACACGTCATATCGTTGTATAAGAAATTTCTTTCGCAGCAAGGAGCTAGGATCATTTATTTATTTATAAACCGTTTTCGAAGTATTGCAACTCAATTTCAGAGTAATAATTCGCTTCATTAGCTCATGTAGTAATCATAAATTCTCATTACCCACTACATATTACATAGATGTTAATGAATTGTTTCTTCTTGTTGCACGTGCTGAGATTCGTCTAAATCATGGGTGATGAGACTATTTACAACATGGATGATCGAAAATGAGTATGTGAGCTCGAGAACGATCCCATACTTAAAAATCAGCGTGATTTCATTGCAAGATTCCAGAAACCTTCTCCACCAGAACCAACTATTTTTCGGTGGGAGAAAAAACTCTTTTCGACTACCTGCATAGAAGATAAGTCGCTTTCAGGACGTCCAATAAGACGGCTACGTCTGTCAAATATTCACCAAAAATGGCCATTCCTAAGCGGTTTTAGGAAATGGTATTCCATATTCGATGTTACAAAAATTAATAAGGAATGATTTGAAGTTAAAAGCATTTAAAACATCGCTTTTCAATCGAAGTGAGTGATAATGATGTGCAGAAACGTCTTCAGGGTTGTGGGCGAATTCTCGGTGTGACTTCACAGCACATTGCAGTGCAAAGAAAGAGAAACTTTTATTTCTGGAGTAAAGAAAATTCTTATTTTTGTGAACAACTTGAACACAAATCACCACATATCATTATGGGGTTGCAATGTCTGGAACATGGTATTTCCACATTTTATGACTGTGTTGTGAATAGCATTGTGTACCTCACCGTGTTATCTATTCATTTATTCTGCATCTACAAGATCTGGGACTGATTGGTCGTGTATGTATCCAGCAGGGTAGAGCAGCTCATCATACTGGGTACATCTCCGGTAGATATTTCCTGATTGGCCAAGGTTCCACCCATTTGGATGCATCTTTGGAGTTGCCATCGTGAAGCCCTGATTCTCCATCGAGAGAAAACGCATTATGGAGGCTCATTAAAAGTTTGTTTGCTGCCACACGTTACGAGTTTGTTGAAGATGCTGTTCGACATGCATTTACAGCCATCACGCCAGAAATATTCGGGCAGATTTGCTCATTGTAAATGAAGAAAATTCATAGTCTTTTATGAAAACGATGGTTTACACGCAAACACTGTGTTTTAATAATATACAGGGTGAGTCACCTAACATGACCGCTGGATATATTTCGTAAACCACATCAAATACTGACAGATCCATTCCACAGACCGAACGTGACTAGAGGGGCTAGGGTTTCGTTAATACAAACCATAAAAAAATGCACGGAAATATGTTTTTAACACAAACCTACGGTTTTTTAAATGGAACCCCGTTAGTTATGTTAGCACATCTGAACATATAAACAAATACGTAATCAGTACCGTTTGTTGCATTGTAAAATGTTTATTACATACGGAGATATTGTAACCTAAAGTTGACGCTTGAGTACCACTCCTCCGCTGTTCGATCGTGTGTATCGGAGAGCACCGAATTACGCAGGGATCCAAAGGGAACGGTGATGGACCTTAGGTACAGAAGGGACTGGAACAGCACATTACGTCCACATGCTAACATCTTTTTATTGGTCTTTTTCACTGACGCACATGTACATTACCATGAGGGGTGAGGTACACGTACACACGTGGTTTCCGTTTTCAATTACAGAGTGGAATAGAGTGTGTCCCGACATGTTAGGCCAATAGATGTTCAATGTGGTGGCCATCATTTGCTGCACACAATTGCAATCTCTGGCGTAATGAATGTCGTACACGCCGCAGTACATCTGGTGTAATCTCGCCGCAGGCTGCCACAATACGTTGTTTCATATCCTCTGGGGTTGTAGGCACATCACGGTACACATTCTCCTTTAACGTAACGTGCCCCACAGAAAGAAGTCTAGAGGTGTAAGATTAGGAGAACGGGCTGGCCAATTTATGCGTCCTCCACGTTCTATGAAACGCCCGTCGAACATGTATCTCACCCCTCATGGTAATGTACATGTACGTCAGTGAAGAAGACCAATAAAAAGGTGTTAGCATGTGGACGTAATGTACTGTTCCAGTCTCTTCTGTACCTAAGGTCCATCACCGTTCCCTTTGGATCCCTACGTAATTCGGTGCTCTCCGATACACACGATCGAACAGCGGAGGAGTGGTACTCAAGCGTCAACTTTAGGTTACAATACCTCCGGATGTAATTAACATTTTACAATGCAACAAACGGCACTGATTATGCATTTGTTTATATGTTCAGATGTGCTAACAAAACTAACTGGGTTTGTGTTAAAAAGATACTTAAGTGCATGTTTTTATGGTTTCTATTAACCAATTACACTAGCCCCTCTCCTGACGTTCGTTCTGTGGAATCGATTCGTCAGTATTTGATGTGGTTTACGAAATCTATCCAGCGGTAACGTTAGGTGACTCACCCTGTAGAAATGCCACACTACCTCAGCGTTGTCCTCAGCCATGATCCCACGTTAATACAATGCTGCCGTCTATGGATATGTGGACACGAGATAGGAGGTAACGGGACTTTGCAATCAGTCTCTATATACACTGACGGGAAAAAATAGCAACACAAAGAATAATTCATTTAGAGTAATGAAGTTTGATCAGGTAACATATTTAAATGATTAACATTACATGATGACAGGTCTATGAAAGTCATTACAAATTTTAAATGCTGGCACATTAATAATCGATGTAACTACCAACATACTGAGTGCAAGCATGCAGTAGTGCATGCATTGTGTTGTACAGGTGTCGAATGTCAGTTTGTGGGATGGAGTTCCACGCCTGCTGCCCTTGGCAGGTTAACATCGGAACCGTTATTGCCGTTTGTGGATGACGCTGGAGTCCTCGTCCGATGATGCCACTGTCGATTGGAGACAGATATTGAGATCTAAAAGGCCAAAGTAGCCCGAAGACACTCTGCAGACCGTGTTGGGTTCCAATGGCTGTATGTGAGCAAACGCTTTTGTGTGTTGGAAAAAACCCCCTTGAATTCTGTTGACGATTGGCAGCGCAACAGGTCGAACCACGAGACTGACGTAGAAATTTAGTATCAGAGTGTTTGGAATAACCACGAGAATGCCTCTGCTGCCGTACGAAATCGCACCCCAGGTACAGTGTGTCTAGTAAATGGTTCAAATGGCTCTGAACACTATGGGACTTAACATCTGAGGTCATCAGTCCCCTAGAACTTAGAGCTACTGAAACCTAACTAACCTAAGGACTGAAATGATAATTAAATAGACACCCTAGCTGCAAGCAGGCGTTGATATTCTTTATTGGGGACATGTTGAAAATGTGTGACCCGACCGGGACTCGAACCCGGGATCTCCTGCTTACATGGCAGACGCTCTATCCATCTGAGCCACCGCGGGCACAGAGGATAGTGCGTCTGCAGGGACTTATCCCTTGCACGCTCCCCGTGAGATCCACATTCCCAACATGTCCACAACACTACATTCGTAGTACGCCTAATAGATGTTTGCCCATCATACTCATTACTCGTGGCAGATTAATCTACCAAGTCCAGTACGAGTTCGGGCATAGCGTGTGCTATGGAACTCCATTCCACAAACTGACATTCGACACCTGTACAACACAATGCATGCACTACTGCATGCTTGCACTCAATATGTTGGTAGTTACATCGCATGTCCCCAATAAAGAATATCAACGCCTGCTTGCAGCTAGGGTGTCTATTTAATTATCATTTCATTTCTAGCAAAGCTGCATGGTCATTGACGGTAACTGTTCTTTCGGGAACAGATACTACCGTCATATATAGTTAAAAAAAAACCTAAGGACATCACACACATCCATGCCCGAAGCATGATTCGAATCTCCGACCGTAGTGGTCACGCGGTTCCAGACTGAAGCGCCTAGAAGCGCTCGGCCACCACGATCGGCTGTGTATAGCATGCAGACCAGCAGGGTCATTTGTCGGCGCATTTTATCGCTGTGGCATGCCGATTGGGCTGCACTTACAGACAACAAGCTTCGGGCCTTGAAACCTCTTCCCGTGGCTTGAACGTCCTCCTGCCGCCCTTCTCGGCGGGAGGAGGTCGTTTTGGCCCGGTTACGAATTGGACACTGCCGGTTCAGCCATCGCCATCTGCTGACGGCTGCGCCGGCGCCGTTCTGCCCATGTGGGCAATTGCTGACGGTCCGCCACATTTTAACGTCCTGCCCGGATTTTAACACACTGCGTCTTGATCTTGGCCTGCCCTGTAGTCTAGATGCCATTTTAGCGGATGACCCACGAGCAGCTGCTCGCGTTCTTCATTTTATCAACTTGACCAACCTCTCTAAGGACCTTTGATTATGCTGTTTTTTTTAATCCTATGCCTGTCAGTCTGTCTTTTATCGTGTTTTCCCTTTTAGTTGCTGTTTTAAACTTGTGCCTGGCGGTGCATTCCTAACGTAGTCTGGGCGCTAATGACCATTGAAGTTTTGTGCCCTAAAACCACAAAAAAAGACCCTAACCTGGCCTCCTCCTAGCCAACACACGGCCATCACTGCCACCGGAGCAGGACTCTCTCTCATCGGAAAGCACAGCAGACTTCAACCCTGCCACAAAGCGACCTTTCTCTTGACGCCACTGAAGTGGCAAATGGCGGTGGTTTGAGGTCAGTGGAATGCAAGCCACAGAGCTACTCGACCCGGAGCTCTCTTCGAAGTAACAGATTTCTAACAGTCCGCTGTGTCACTGTGGTGCGAACTGCTGCTCAGATCGCTGCTGCTGCTGCTGCAGTAGTAGTAGTAGTAGTAGTGATAGTACGATGTGACGGAGCCATACGCCGATTGCTATGGTCTTTCCTCTCAGTAGTCCCATGTGGCCGTCCGTAGTCCGGTCTTCTTGCAACCTTACATTCTCGTGACCACCGCTGCCAGCAGGCATTTTCGATTGCTATATTCCTGCCAAGTCTTTCTGCAATATCGCTGAAGGAACATGCAGCTTCTCATAGCCCTAATACACGATTGCGTTTAAACTCACTGAGGTAATGGTAATGGTATATTGGTCGCGTTAAAGGCTGTCTTGACTGTCATCAACTCACCACCTCCAATCTCAAAGGGAATTAACGCTCACGACCGTTACAATATATAATTAAAGCAAACCTAATTTGATTGCTTATGATAGCGCTACTGGCGCTTCTCTTATGCGATTGGCACGAAATTTGAATAGACATCATCTTCCAATTGTAAAAACACGCCAAAACATAATTTTTATTGAGGTTGTGAGTTTATCCCGTCAATGTATGTAAAAACGACATTATCCCTTGGCAATGAAGTGAACTACTCTTGCTCTTCAAATCTAACACTTTTCTATTCTCGCCCATACAATAATGACAATACAATACTAATGGTCAGACCCAGAGCATTTAAATCATTAGAACACAAACTGAATGCACAGAAAGTAAGTCGTTCGCTTAACAGGTTGCTCGTTTTAAATTGCTGTAGGTGTGTAGTGTGTGTGTGTCAGTCAGTTGTCTGGAATCACCGTGGTGTGATGGCTCGCTGTAGGTACGAGACAGAACGGCAGAGAAAAACTTTCGTGTCTGGTCGCGTCATTAATCAGGCCGCGGAAAATCTTTCCCGATTTGTTGGTATATCAATGCACTGACCAACACATCTAAAGGAATGCGCAAACTCGCAGCAAGTTAACATGCCGTAAGAGTAGTAGCCGTAAATACATCGTTATTGACTGGTTCAGAGAGACGAAGCACACTATGATATGTCACTTCCAGACATCGTAAGGTGACTTGCGCACACAGACTCGAGTTTCCTCTCCAAAATTGTCCTCATTTTCTTTAACTGCTTTCTATGTGTACAGATTGATTAAAAACTGGGATACTTTACAACCGAGTCTTCCTCCAGTCTCCATCACCCATTTCCTCCGAGTCATATAACTTCAGTCTCGTTTGTGAAAAAATAGTAAATAACGTTTCGCTCTCAGTGTTTTATCCCTGCTTACTGAACGTCTACATAAGACATAAACGTAGGTTTGTCTTTCTTCAGTGTGTAATTTGAAAGGTCATAATGATCTCTAGTTTTCCTTACCTTACTCCAGAAACCAAAGTGATATTCCTCGAGGTTGTCATCCATAAATAATTCTTGTCAATATTTTGCCAACATATTTCGTTAAAATTATAGTCCGTAATACTATCTGTCAGCACCAGCCTTGTTTGAAATTGGAGTTATTGCATTCATGTTGAGGAATGATGATTTATCGCCTGCTTCATGTATCTTATATACCACGTGAATTAGTTGTTTCAAAGCTGGCTTTCCTGAGTATATATATATATATATATATATATATATATATATATATATATATATATATATATATATATATATATATATATACTAAGGTGGTATCTGTCCTTTCGGACATGTCCGACCTTCATCCATTAGTCAATGTGAGTTGACTCAGTATCGGACCTTAAAAATTCCATTTTCATTAATATAGGTATGTCCTTAGAAAATTCTCGTAACTTGTTCCTAACAGTATCAGCAACTGCATTGACCTACAGTCTCTTCACTGTGTTCAATACAATTTTTACAAGTTTTGTGTCCCGTCGCACTTCGTGAAATAAATTTAAATGCATCTTCACGTGGCGTGTTAAATGCCTTGTTTTTTGATTTTGAGACGCTCACGCTATGTGTTATGTGTAGTCCCATTTTAAGTGATACACTGAGGAGTTATAATGCGTTGTACGTTGCCACGGTCACAAAACACGCATGAGTGTCCTCAGTGGCTCGGATGGATAGAGCGTCTGATATGTGAGCGGGAGATCCCGGGTTCGAGTCCCGGTCGCGGCACACATTTTATTCTGTCCCCGTTGCCGTATGTCAACCCCTATAAGCAGCTAAGGGTGTTCATTTCATTGTAATTTCCTCAGGACTCCAGTAATTCAGAGGGCATAACGTCTCCTCCAGGGAAATGTTTCGGTTTAGTGTTCTTCCAGTGTTATTCCAGATTCTTTTCACAGAAACGTATATCCCATATCAATACGTATTCTGAAACTTTCTGTCCGTGTGTAATAACGTGCTGTGCTTACACTCGCCAGTAGTCACTAGCTGTGTGGTGTCAGATACTGATACCAGCCCACGGGATTGACACAGCTGTCAACAGCGGTCTCGCATGGTACAGCAGACCCAATGGTGCACACCCGCTGAGCCAGACTTCCAGCAGCTCTGTACCACAAGCGCACTCTGCCACTGCAATATACACTCCTGGAAATTGAAATAAGAACACCGTGAATTCATTGTCCCAGGAAGGGGAAACTTTATTGACACATTCCTGGGGTCAGATACATCACATGATCACACTGACAGAACCACAGGCACATAGACACAGGCAACAGAGCATGCACAATGTCGGCACTAGTACAGTGTATATCCACCTTTCGCAGCAATGCAGGCTACTATTCTCCCATGGAGACGATCGTAGAGATGCTGGATGTAGTCCTGTGGAACGGCTTGCCATGCCATTTTCACCTCGCCTCAGTTGGACCAGCGTTCGTGCTGGAGGTGCCGACCGCGTGAGACGACGCTTCATCCAGTCCCAAACATGCTCAATGGGGGACAGATCCGGAGATCTTGCTGGCCAGGGTAGTTGACTTACACCTTCTAGAGCACGTTGGGTGGCACGGGATACATGCGGACGTGCATTGTCCTGTTGGAACAGCAAGTTCCCTTGCCGGTCTAGGAATGGTAGAACGATGGGTTCGATGACGGTTTGAATGTACCGTGCACTATTCAGTGTCCCCTCGACGATCACCAGTGGTGTACGGCCAGTGTAGGAGATCGCTCCCCCACACCATGATGCCGGGTGTTGGCCCTGTGTGCCTCGGTCGTATGCAGTCCTGATTGTGGCGCTCACCTGCACGGCGCCAAACACGCATACGACCATCATTGGCACCAAGGCAGAAGCGACTCTCGTCGCTGAAGACGACACGTCTCCATTCGTCCCTCCATTCACGCCTGTCGCGACACCACTGGAGGCGGGCTGCACGATGTTGGGGCGTGAGCGGAAGACGGCCTAACGGTGTGCGGGACCGTAGCCCAGCTTCATGGAGACGGTTGCGAATGGTCCTCGCCGATACCCCAGGAGCAACAGTGTCCCTAATTTGCTGGGAAGTGGCGGTGCGGTCCCCTACGGCACTGCGTAGGATCCTACGGTCTTGGCGTGCATCCGTGCGTCGCTGCGATCCGGTCCCAGGTCGACGGGCACGTGCACCTTCCGCCGACCACTGGCGACAACATCGATGTACTGTGGAGACCTCACGCCCCACGTGTTGAGCAATTCGGCGGTACGTCCACCCAGCCTCCCGCATGCCCACTATACGCCCTCGCTCAAAGTCCGTCAACTGCACATACGGTTCACGTCCACGCTGTCGCGGCATGCTACCAGTGTTAAAGACTGCGATGGAGCTCCGTATGCCACGGCAAACTGGCTGACACTGACGGCGGCGGTGCACAAATGCTGCGCAGCTAGCGCCATTCGACGGCCAACACCGCGGTTCCTGGTGTGTCCGCTGTGCCGTGTGTGTGATCATTGCTTGTACAGCCCTCTCGCAGTGTCCGGAGCAAGTGTGGTAGGTCTGACACACCGGTGTCAATGTGTTCTTTTTTCCATTTCCAGGAGTGTATTTGTAATGACGCTTCATTGGCTTGGAGAAATTCATGTAAATCTTCTGTTTGCTGTATTAATTTGTTCACTAATCATTTCTGCTCCTGTCCAGCTTTCCTACGACAACAGTTGCCACACCATTCTCTAGCTCACCTCTGATTACCACTGCGTAGAAAACTGCACACAATAAGTTGAGGTACTTAACACAGGAGCAAGATATCTAGAGAGACAGGGGGCATGCTGATGGTAATGCCATATTTTCTCAATCCCTCTTTGTGCATGATATAGGGCTTATGAACATAACTGTTTTCTTTCTAGGCATGTTTGCTTCTCATATACAGTACTGACTCGTGCCACTGAATATCCATCATATTCATCGCAAGACCATGTCTCATGATGAGAACTTCTTCTATGCCACATAATTAGAAAACTTATCCCCTGTGACCGCATCATGTCATCTCATATCTGAAGAACTAGTATCAGAAATCCAAACCCAGCTGTTGTTAGGATTACAAACATGCATTCTATGACCTTACCATGTGAAGACTGAAGTTATAAGAGAGTAAACTTTTTTCCTTCATTAGTTCAATATATGAAAACTAAATTATACAATGCCGACGTCAGTTATGGTTAATACCGTATAAGTCACACGAAAACGTTTCAAGAACTGGTAGGAAAGAAGTATAAAAAACTAATATCTGCTGGATGTACTTATTTATAAGGAATCAACCCCGCTCCTTACATCCAGAAACTACTAGTGACACATGTACACATGACAGTGAAACTCATAGTGTTTCTGTACGACGGGATACCATATGGCCTGAAGATGTTGACACTGTTTGAAACAGATAATAGAGAAATAATAAGCAGCGATTGCCGGCTGAGAAAAAACATTATTCTTCAAACATCTAAATTTGCTGTCCTTTGGATAGGTCCTTATGGTAATTATGTCTCAAGGGAAGTCGTTTTCCTGCTAGGCTGTTTTATTTTAGCAACTACCATTTTATTTCTTCTTCATAGATCCACATTTCAATTGGATGATGGTGGGACATCAGCTGGAATAGTTTTTATTAAAGACGAAACTCCTCCAGCTGTACTTACGATTTCATAATTATTTGGCTACTAGTTTCGACGTTGCGTCAAGTCCTTCTTCAAGCCCATACATTTTGATGATATCAGTTGTGTGTGGCTGAATACTAGAAGTGCGCGGTGAGACCAATACGTGTTCCACATGAAGCCTGAAGATCGCGTTGACGCAACGTCGAAACCAGTAGCCCAATAAATATGAAATCTTAAACAGCTGGAGAAGTTTCATTTTTTAATAAAAATTTTATATCATTGTCGAGATATTAGGTAGTTTTCTTCCCTTTAGCATTATGAAGCTAACCTTTTTAATTCCACCACAATAAAAAATTGTAAGCTTACAGCGTCATACATTTTACACATTTTTGTAGAAGAAGCATGATGTGTTGGCGTTGTTAGTAACGCTTTAGTACAACGATGACAGTGATGAGCACAGGTATCTTGTACGGGAAATGCGTATGTAACTAGGGGAAAATGCTACACTCATGCGTGTTATTGGAACGATTCTCTCATGAAGGATTGTGTACACATCAATGTATTACGTAGTATTTCCTCATGTCTTAGATGGATAACAACAGTCGTTAGTGAGGATTTAGTACTCGTTAATAAAACAGCCTAAGCATGAAAACAACTGGCCGCACGAAATTCACAGAGTCTGTGGTTCCATATATACAGAAGATTGTTAAGTGAATATTTTCCTATGTCCATGTAGATGCAACTCTCTTGTTATACCTGAAGAACCCAGGGGTAGTAACCTCGGTACAGGCTAACATCGATCGCGATAATATATACTACCTGTTGGATACCAGTACGATTCAACTCAGAGAATGCAGACGAAATCTCCCCTGTTATAGCAGCAGTGTCCCGTAGGTGTCTGGAGCAGCGAAGCGTTCCTAATGATTGAAAAAATCGCGGGACCATCCAGTTTTCATGAAGGACTGTCGAAAAGACGCACAAAACTAAGGACCTACGCCTCTGACGTCGGCCGCTTGTTGAAGGAGAAACAATTTTCAATCTCACGTATTGGAGGCCGAAAATATCCGCTGTAGCTATCAACATAAGTTCCGGAAATAACGATGGTATGAATCCCAGCTTGCTCATTTGGTCCATTTGACCCAGAAAGCAACAAATGCCAGTGCCAAAGTAGATGCCGCATTCCTTGAGTTCCGGAACGGGTTCAGCACAATTCTGCACTGACGTCTAATGAACAAAATACGAGGGAAAGGAAAGGAATATCAGACCGATTGTGTTACTGGATTGGAGAGTACTTAGGAAACAGAACACAGAAAGTCAGTCTCAATGGAGATAAAACCTAAGACGTAGGAGTCACTTGGAACGAACCGTGACGGAGTGTTATAGTAGCACAATTTCTCACAACGTATGTATAAATGACCTGGTATGTAAGGACGGAAGTTTTCTGAGACTTATCGCGGATGTTGGTCTTGTATATAGGAGGTCGCAATGCAGGAAGACCTGCGGAGGGTCGCCGCTTGGTGCACGTAGCGGCTGTTGATCCTCAGCCTTAGCAAATGTAACGTACAACATACACATCAAAAGGGCCATACTGTATGATTACAGGTTTGTAGAACAACCACTGTAAGCATTTACTTCTGTTAACTATCTAGGAGTATTAACAACGTAACGAACACACAAAAATTATTACGGGTACTGAAGATGCCTTACTGATAGTCACTGGAGGTATCCTCAAAGAATGTAATCCCTCAACATAGGAAGTTACGTACAAAACCTTAGTTCGACAAAGACTCGAATAGTGCTCTGAAAGCTGGGATCCGTATCAGATAGAACCTGTGCACCAAATATGGAAAATCCAAAGGAAACCAGAATGTTTCGTTAGAGGTTCATTTAGTGCCCGTGAAAGCATCACAGAGATGCTCAGTCAACACGAGTGACAGACGTTGCAAGAGAGGCGTTCTGCGTCACGCTGTGGTTTACCGTTTAATTTCCAAGAGAGTATGTTCCTAGGTGAGTTAACCAAAATATTTATTTGGCCTACATATATGTCGTTGAAAAACATGGAGATACAGAGAGATTCGCCGCTGCGCAGAGAGTCGATTATCAGCAGTCGTTCTCCACACGAACCATTCTCAACTGGAGCAGGAAAAGGCGAAAACGACACTATTACACAAAGTACCCTCCACCTTAAGTCGGCTTGTGGAGCATACGAGAGCGGTTTCATAAGTCCGGTAAATTTCCATGAAAGAATGGAACATTTTTGTTGTGCGTCCGTAGTCGTTTAGCTCGAATATTCTAAGGATCGTGTGAAGAATTTCAACCATACGGTTCATTGTTGACAGTCGTCTCAATTGGTCAGTGTGTCGACTGCGATTGAAAATCGACAAAACCGAGTTTCGAGCTGCCACTAAAAATTTTCATTTGAAGGGTTGGACTGCCGCAAATATCAGAGCAGAACTGGATGAAATGATAATTCAATCGAGACCCTAAGCTGTCGACAGGCGTTGATATACATCAACGGGGACAGCTGAAAATGTGTGCCCCGACCGGGACTCGAAGCCGTGGTCTCCTGCTTACATGGCAGACGCTCTATATAACTTAGCCCCCGAGGGGACAGAGGATAGCGCGGCAGCAGGGATTTATCCCTTGTACGCTCCCCGTGAGACTCACATTCCCAACTTAATATCCACACACTACATTTGTGGTGTTCCTGCCCATTACACTCATTACTCGCGGCAGACATTTTACTGAGTCCCTTAAGAGTTCGGGCAATGCGTTTGCATCCAGCACATAAGAAGAAGGTCAATGGCTGGTTCGCCTTAACTATATATGAAGATGGTATCTGCTCTTTCGGACATATAAGAAGGGCAAAAGGGCGGACATGTCCGAAAGGACAGATAACATCTTCATATATATAATTAAGGCTAACCGGCCATTGACCTTCTTCTTATGTGCTGGATGCACACGCGTTGCCCGAACTCTTACGGGACCTGATAAGATTGTCTGCCGCGAGTAATGAGTGTAATGGGCAGGTACACTACAATGCAGTGTCTGGACGTTAAGTAGGGGATGAGGGTCTCACGGGGAGCGTGCAAGGGATAACTCCCTGCGGTCCCACTATCCTCTGTGCCCTCGGTGGCTCAGATGGATAAAGCGTCTGCCATGTAAGCAGGATATCCCGGGTTCGAGTCCCGGTTGGGGAACACATTTTCAACTGTTCCTGTTGGTGTATATCAACGCCTGTCGACAGCTTAAGGTCTTGATATAGTTTTCATTTCATTCTAAGAGAGCTGTATGGTCACCGATAGTATCTGTTCTTTCGGACATGTCCGGAGGAACAGATACGGTCTTCCTATATACAACTGGATGAAGTTCGCGCGGGCTATGCACAATCATTGGAGACCATTCACCTTTCGATTAAATGATTCAAACTAGGTCGTGGAAGCACCGAAGTCAAGCGCACTCCGACCCTCCAATTGAGGTTACCACAAAGAAAACACTTGACTAAATCCATGATATGATAATGTAAGACTACCGAATAAAAATTCGTGAGGTTGCAGACGCTGTAGACATCTCAACTCAGCGAGTGGATAACACCCTACGTGGGGAATTGTCTGTGGAGAAGCTGTGTTCGAGACGAGCCTTTCGACTGCTCACAGTCGATTAGAAGTGCATCCGGAGCAACGTTTCAGCACAATTGTTGGTGATGTTTAAAAGCAGTCCGCAAGACTTTTGTGCGCCTATACATGACTGTTGATGAAAACGTGAACCATCATTATACACCAGATTGAAAACGGCAGTCAAAACAATGGACCTATGGTGATAAAAGTGCACCAACGAAGCCAAATACCATTTTGTCAGCTGGTAAGGCGACTGCTGCCGGTATTTCTTTCCCTAATATATTATGCTCCACTGTTGTATCTTTTGAAACTTGCTTTGGCTGAAAAATGACCAAGGTTTGCGCACAAAAAGTGCTCTTTCACCCGGATAATGCGCTACCCGACACATCAGCGATAACAATAGCGAAAGTGCATGAACTCAGCTTTACTTCGTTGCTCACCCCCCCATTCACAAGATTAAGCCCCGAGTGTCTTCCTCCTGATCCATAACTAGAAACTTTGGTTTGCCGGTAAGAAATTTTCATCAAATAAGTGAGTGATAATTGCGGTTAACGAGTATTTTGCAGAGCCTGACAGAAGCTATTTTTACGATGGAATGAAAAAGCTGGAGGACGGCTGGAACATGTGTATATCCCTCAAAGGAGACTGTTTCGAGTAGTAAGGTGAGATGTTTACGAAACCAATGTTTTTCTTGTACCCTTACCAGATTTATCAAACCACTCTCGTAAATTTTTGCTATGTGAGTGTTCTCGTATCAAATGACTACTTCAGGAAAGCAGAGTTTCCAGATGTTGGAAATGTCCACGCAGGGCGCTGATGGTGAAATGGGCGTGCTGCTGAGAGGGGAGCAGCAGCTGCGACCAGGAACAAATCGCTGCAATCTCAAGTTGCATCTCCACTGGCAGACGCGACAAATTGCGTAGCGTCCTGCTATATGAGCGGCGCCTCTCTGCGAAATGAAATGGGGATAACCGGCTGCTCAAACTGCCCCCTGTCTCCAGTAATACAACGTCTACAAACGATGAGTGTAAGGTTTATCACTGCGGAAGCTACAAGAGAGGCAACCCGAGGACGCAGGCAGAAACCTGGAGAGGTTTATGTACCATAGTGCTGTTCGGGGCGTAGGGACAGAGTCATGCTAGGATAATAATATCTACATCTACATCTACATAACACACGAAAAGCCACCGTTCGGTGCAAGGCGGAGATCTCCCTGTACCACTACTAGCTCCTCTTCCACTCCCAAGTAGAAATGTGGAAAAACGACTATCTATGTGTCTCCGTATTTCTATAACCTTACCTTGGTGATCCTTGCGTGCAATGTATGTAGGCGGCAGTAGAATCGTTCGGAAGCCAGTTTCAAATGCGATCCACAAGTTTTGTCAATATTGTTTCTCGGAAAGAACGGCGCCGTTTGAGTTCCTGAAGCATCTCCGCAACACATATGTGTAGTTCGAACCAACTCGTAATAAATCTAGCACCCCGCCTCTGAAGTTCTTCGATGTCTTCCTTCAGTCCTACATTGTACCGATCCTACAGTCAATCGACTTCGACACCATAAAGTACACAGTAGCATCATAAGCGAACAATTATACGCTCCTGGAAATTGAAATAAGAACACCGTGAATTCATTGTCCCAGGAAGGGGAAACTTTATTGACACATTCCTGGGGTCAGATACATCACATGATCACACTGACAGAACCACAGGCACATAGACACAGGCAACAGAGCATGCACAATGTCGGCATTAGTACAGTGTATATCCACCTTTCGCAGCAATTCAGGCTGCTATTCTCCCATGGAGACGATCGTAGAGATGCTGGATGTAGTCCTGTGGAACGGCTTGCCATGCCATTTCCACCTGGCGCCTCAGTTGGATCAGCGTTCGTGCTGGACGTGCAGACCGCGTGAGACGACGCTTCATCCAGTCCCAAACATGCTCAATGGGGGACAGATCCGGAGATCTTGCTGGCCAGGGTAGTTGACTTACACCTTCTAGAGCACGTTGGGTGGCACGGGATACATGCGGACGTGCATTGTCCTGTTGGAACAGCAAGTTCCCTTGCCGGTCTAGGAATGGTAGAACGATGGGTTCGATGACGGTTTGGATGTACCGTGCCCTATTCAGTGTCCCCTCGACGATCACCAGTGGTGAACGGCCAGTGTAGGAGATCGCTCCCCACACCATGATGCCGGGTGTTGGCCCTGTGTGCCTCGGTCGTATGCAGTCCTGATTGTGGCGCTGTGATAAACCTTTTGCATTTTCTTTATGTTTTCGTCTTCCTTAAAGGCAAAGAGACAAGATGAAGCGGTAGCCCATCATAGAGCCTATGCCTACCGTCATGTATTTTTTGACTTTCAGTTGTTAATAAACAGAGGATTTTTTCTGGTACCGGTAGGAGCAAGGAGGGATTCGCGCTCAGCTAGTGAACGAGTGAGAAGCACGCCATTTTTAGCGAGTAATTCTAGACCGCCATTTTGGGGTCGCTATGAATAAGTGAGGAGTATGTATTTCATATGTGCACCGTTTAGAAAAATACAGTATTGTTTTATTAACAGAAAGGTCGTGTGAGTTGTTATTTCAAATAGTACAATAATTACAAGAACTGAAGCCCACCTGTGTACTTTGGAAAATTACGAAGATCCGATAAGCTTAAAGGGAACACGGTCAAGACTTCAAAGGTGAACACGGCGACCAAACGTAGCATTATAAAGAATGGTAAGCACAAATCTACAGCGGAGAGAGAAACTACTTCGCCCTGCAAAATAATATGAACTAATACGAACTTATTTCCAGGCATAGCTCAGCTTATTGTGCTTGTCATTCATGCCGAAAAATTAATCTCATTAATTCAATACATTTTAAAAAGCCACGCATTTTATTATCATCTATTCCAGCCCCCCTACTGTATACTGTCGGAAATAAGTCTCTTTATTTAGGGAGACAGTATAGCGCTCACCTGCACGGCGCCAAACACGCATACGACCATCATTGGCACCAAGGCAGTAGCGACTCTCATCGCTGAAGACGACACGTCTCCATTCGTCCCTCCATTCACGCCTGTCGCGACACCACTGGAGGCGGGCTGCACGATGTTGGGGCGTGAGCGGAAGACGGTCTAACGGTGTGCGGGACCGTAGCCCAGCTTCATGGAGACGGTTGCGAATGGTCCTCGCCGATACCCCAGGAGCAACAGTGTCCCTAATTTGCTGGGAAGTGGCGGTGCGGTCCCCTACGGCACTGCGTAGGATCCTACGGTCTTGGCGTGCATCCGTGCGTCGCTGCGGTCCGGTTCCAGGTCGACGGGCACGTGCACCTTCCGCCGACCACTGGCGACAACATCGATGTACTGTGGAGACCTCACGCCCCACGTGTTGAGCAATTCGGCGGTACGTCCACCCGGCCTGCCGCATGCCCACTATACGCCCTCGCTCAAAGTCCGTCAACTGCACATACGGTTCACGTCCACGCTGTCGCGGCATGCTACCAGTGTTAAAGACTGCGATGGAGCTCCGTATGCCACGGCAAACTGGCTGACACTGACGGCGGCGGTGCACAAATGCTGCGCAGCTAGCGCCATTCGACGGCCAACACCGCGGTTCCTGGTGTGTCCGCTGTGCCGTGCGTGTGATCATTGCTTGTACAGCCCTCTCGCAGTGTCCGGAGCAAGTATGGTGGGTCTGACACACCGGTGTCAATGTGTTCTTTTTTCCATTTCCAGGAGTGTAGATTGCCGCCCACACTGTCCGCCAAATCATTTATACATGTATGTTCTCTAAAACAACAGTCCTATCACGCTTCCATAGGGCACTCCTGACAGCTGGCAGGAGCGGCAGAGCGGTTCTAGGCGCTTCAGTCTGAAATCGCGTGACGCTACGGTCGCAGGTTCGAATCCTTCCTCGAGCATGGATATGTGTGATGTCCTTAGGCTGGTTAGGTGTAAGGATTTCTAAATTCTACTGATGACCTCAGATGTTCACAGTGCTCAGTGCCATTTGAACCATTTTTGAACACTCCTAACGACACCCTTGTCGTTGACGAACATTCGCCATCGAGGATAATATACTGTGTTCTGTTACCTAAAAAAGCTTCGAGCCACTCACGTATCTTTGAACTTATTCGATATGCTCGTACCTTCGTTAACAGCCTACATGCAGCACCGCGTCAAATGCTTTCCGGATATCTAAATATGTGGAATGAGACTGTTGCCCATGATTCACAGCTCCGATTATGTCATGTGAGGAAAGGGCAAGCTTAGAGGCTCTCTGAAAGAAAGCTGATTTGTGGGAATAAGAATCTTAGCATCAAAAAAGTGAGAATATGTCCAAGGATTCTGCACCAGACGGAAGTTAGGGATATTGGTCTGCACTTTTGCGGTTCCGTTCTTTTGCCGTTCTTATATGCTGGAGTCACCGGCGCTTTTATCAAGTCGCTTGGGACTTTGTCCTGGGCAAGAGATTCGCGATAAATGCTATTGGCGCCAATGCCGTAGAGTACTCTTTGTAAAAACCGATTGGGATTGCAACTGAACCCGGTGATTAATTCGCTTTCAAATCATTGTTGTTTCTCTACGCCATTGATACTTATTACTGCGTCGTCCAAACGGGAGCCTATCTGATGGTCAAATGACGGTATTTTTGCACGATTCTCCTGTGTGAATGATTTCTTGAACGTGAAATTTATAATTTTGGCTCCTTTCTCCTATCTTAAACTCCCATACCAGATTGGTCAACAAGGGACTGAATGGACGCCATAGATCCGCACAGCGTTTTTACATAAGACCTACCTCGGCAACTAAAAAAAATTTTCCCAGAAATTTTGTCAAGTGAATATCCACATACAATTCACGTAGAACTCCCATAAAATCTCCCAACTGTAACTCACTCACATCAACTAGTCCTTCGTTGTAAGTCGCTCTTACGCATCCTCTCCCACTTGTCAATTCTCACTCATTCACTCATCCCAATTCATTATCATTATCTCTTTGTGTCTCTCTGTCATTGTCCGCCTTGGCATAGTCGCAGTCTTCTTCATTCTGCCCTAGTACTATAGTCCCCTCTCATTGCCAGTTCTTACCTCTTGCTCTCTCTTATTGCTACTATGCCATTTATTCTTTCCTACTGCTGCTGTCTCTTCTCATTGTCATCATCTCTTTCTTCCTCGTTGCCATTGTTTTATAGTGTGTCTTATATTATCACTTGTTCTCACCCCTTCCACTTTCTACCCCCTCCCCCCCCCCCCCCCCCCCGACGACACTGCTTGCTTCACACTCTTCCTAGCACAATTCTGTCTCCATCAACTACGTTCCACTGGCACAACTTACATTGTCTCCTTCGCTCTTTCTATAACAGAACTATTGTCCACTATCTTGTAGTGTTTATCGCTTTTCCGCTTCTTTCGCATTGCCGTGGTTTTATTCTTTCTCAGCATAAAAGAACGTGAATATTTTCGCGTGCCAAAATTTGTGGGAAATTTATAAGGGTGCTAAGAATGAGAGAATAAGCCATCTGGTACTTCGCTGTTCATTCGGATTCTTTAACATAAAAAGGAACATATTCGCCTATTTTATGTTCTAACAGGAGCATTTTTCCGCTGGTTTCCTTCTTTCCCCTGTTGCACCGGGGCATGTATTGGTCAGTAAAATTTAGATAGTTTGCCTCAGACCGAGCGTGCACACAAATTTTACATGTGCAACAGTGCTACAGCAACACGGGGTTCCCAAAACCCTCCCCACCATAACAGGAACGCCCTACAGGATATTTATTTTTGCTGTCACTTTATTAAGTTCATTTTCGCCACACTTCAGATTTTACTTGAGTATTCTGTACACACATAAGCTAACTATGAACCTCTGTACCTCGGAAATACACACATCAATAAAATCTTTGCATCACCTCGGTTCGGAGAGTTCCGGAACCTGTACAGGAAATTGGAATAGAGATCAACATAAACATTATTTCCGCCCTTTTTATTGCTCATGAGAACCACACATTGCATTTTTACCACCAAACAGCGAAACCTCCAGAGATTGTGGTCGAGATTGCTGTACACACCGGTACCTCTAATACCCAGTAGCACATCTCTTACATTGCTGCATGCCTGTGTTCGTCGTGGCGTACTATCCACATGTTCATCAAGGCACTGTTGGTCCACATTGTCCCACTCTTCAACGGCGTAGATCCCTCAGAGTGGTCGTCGGTAAATAGCACTTTTCAATCTAGCCCAGGCATGCTCGGATGAAGTTCAGGCCTGGACAACGTGCTGGCCACTCTAGTCGACCGAGGTCGTTATCCTGGAGGAAGTCATTCACCAAATGTGCCCGATGGGGGCGCGAATTGTCGTTCATGAAGAAGAATGCCTCGCCAATATGCTGCCGATATGGTTGCACTATCGATCAGAGGATGGCATACACGTATCGTACAGCCGTTACGGCGCCTTCCGTGACCACCAGCGGCGTACGTCGGCCCCAAATAATGCCAACCCTAAAGAGCAGGGAACCTCCACCTTGATGTATTCGATGGACAGTGTTTTTAATGCATTCAGCGTGACAGGGTTGCCTCCAAACACGTCTCCTATGCTTGTGTAGTTGAAGGCATACGCGACACTCATCGGTGAAGGAAACGCGATTCAATTGCTGAGCGATCCATTCCGTATCTTGTTGGAACCATTTGTACCGCGGTGCATGGTGTCGTGGTTGCCAAGACTGACCTCGCCATGGACATTGGGAGTGAAGTTGCGCATCATGCAGCCTATTTCGCATTGTTTGAGTCCCGTGGCTGCACGAAAAGCATTATTCAACATGGTGCTGCTGCTGTCAGGGTTCCTCCGAGCCATAATCCGTAAGTGACGGTCATCCACTGCAGTAGTAGCCCTTGGGTGGCCTGAGGGAGGCATGTCATCGACAGTTCGTGTCTCTCTGTATCTCCTCCATATCCGAACAACATCGCTTTGTTTCAGTCCGAGACGCCTGGACACTTCCTTTGTTGGGAGGTCTTCCTGGAACAAAGTAATAATGGGGACCCTACGGAACCACGGTATTAACCGTCTAGAAATTGTTGAACTGCACACACCACGAGGTTTGCACCTCTTTCCTGGTGGAATGACTGGAATTGATCGGCTGTCGAACCTCCTCTGTCTAATAGGCACTACTCATGCATGGTCGTTTACGTCTTTGGGAGAGTTTAGTGACATCTCTGAACAGTCAAAGGTACTGTGTCTGTGATACAATATCCACAGTCAACGTCTACCTTCATCAGTTCTGGGAACTGGGGTAATGCGAAATATTTGAGATAAAGGCATATAGAAAATTTTCATGGTTGTTCCAGATCGGGATCTTAGTAATACATTGTAAAAATTACAGGCATTATTTGTGCGTAGCCGTCTCAGATCCGCGGTTTAGGTTTGGTATCCAGAAACTAAGTTTTTGAGTGGTTTCTCGATTTTAGGCAAAGATTAGTGAAAGCGAGGAGATGTATTTTCTAGGTGAATGCTCAGACAATATACCGTTAAAATCTGAGTAATTTGCTGCTGTTATTTATTATTTAGATTTCACCTCATACCGAAGGCCCGGGGTGGCCGAGCTCTTCTAGGAGCTGTAGTCCGGAACCGCGTGCCCGCTACGGTCGCAGGTTCGAATCCTGCCTCGGGCATGGATGTGTGTGATGTCCTTAGGTTAGTTAGGTTTAAGTAGTTCTAAATTCTAGGGGACTGATGACCTCAGATGTTAAGTCCCATAGTGCTCAGAGCCATTTGTAACATTTGAACCATACTTTGAACTGTAACATAGTAACACTATGACGACCCTTCTGTTGGATATTGAAATGGCCCCTATTCCTAGAGCTGTCTTTGCAAAACACTTAATCCTAGCTTAAAAACCAGTATACCCCAAGGAATGAGCACCCGAATATTCCGTTCTAACGCGCCGTGTTTTGCAACATGTTGGGTATGCATGCGCAAAGTTTTGTGATTTTATTAATTTGAATCCGTAATATGATCTGGAATATTTCAAAGTAAGCGCCAATGCTCTGAGACTTTAACCGGTAACGTCATCTATTAGTAGCGTAAGAAACTGTTGGCAACAAATTCGTAATTTCCTTCTTAGTACTTTAGTATTTCCGGGTAATAGTTTTTGTGCCATTAATTATTTTAAAAGTTGAAGTAGACAGATAAGTAAAATGTATGTCAAAAGGAAAAAAATAATGTAAAACATTTATTGTCCTTCTACGAGAAACTGCACTAGTTGGGCAGAGACTTACTTTAACGTATGAACTTACAGATTATTTCTCTGTGCCAGACTGTTCGTTGTGGCAATGACGTGTGCTCTGTGTACAGCTGTAAATATCCTGTGACGACCAGGGACATGTATGGGTAGAAATATGTGTAACGTGGCTGCATATGGAGATATTACAAGAAGAGATGTGCCACTATCAAAAATTAATGAAAATAGCTGTAAAAGGAACGACGAAGGATATGGGAATTACATACGTGTCACTAAACAGCGACGTTACAGCATAAATTGAGCTAAGTCATATTTACTTGTAATGTGTGGTTTCTCACTATCGTTATAAAGTGACTATACATAGGAGTGCTCACGAAGACTAAGATTACAAAGAAGTTAACTAAATTAGAAGATGTGCAAACATATCTGTTTATGACACTTTATTCCTGCTTGAATCTGTTTGAAAATAATGACTCCATTGTGTATAAATGTAATAGTTTCGACACGGTGCTCTGTCAACAGGAAAGCAGATGCAGAGTTTAAAACTGATGAAATTACTATGTTAGAGACTATTCTTTAGTTAAAATCGTAAACGTAAAAATCTGTATGCTAACTCCAATAGAATATGGGAGGGAGACCGTGGCACATGTGATATCAGACGATAAATGTTATCTTTTCATGATGTCACATATCTGTTCTCTGATTAGCTGACAGCCGCACATGTTGAATTAATAGTTTACGAAGCTAACTTGTCGTATTTGGTGTTTATCTTATTTATACTCGCGTATTTTTCTGTCCATTGTTTATCGTCGTGTCTTGGTTGAAAATAAATTAGGAAAGGGTGTTAAGACCTCCGTGGGATGCTAAATCTGTGATCGAATCGCTAGATGGGTCTTAACAGCCCAAGAGGCCGCCCATTGTGGGAACATATGCCTTTCGTAGCCGACCACTATGGTAACAGACGTTATAGATCTTCCTAGCTACCACCAACATGTAGAGACAGGAAAACCATTTAGTACCACAGGTGATGTCAGATCACCTGAGACAAGGCATCAGCCAACGCACGAAGTTCTGGGAGGATAAGGAGAAAGCCCGCCGATTTGGCCAAGCAGTTCTAGGCGCTTCAGTCTGGAACCGCGCGACTGCTGCGGTCGCAGGTTCTAATGCTACCTCGGGCATGGATATGTGTGATGTCTACAGGTTAGTTAGGTTTAGGTAGTTCTGAGTTCTCGGCAACTGATGACCTCAGATGTTAAGTCCCATAGCGCTCAGAGCCATTTTGATAAGAAGAAAAAAGGATAGTACCATAGTCTTATGTTTTAACCGGCCTACAATGGCCAAACTCAGTAATAAAAAAGTACTAACGTACGACGTAAATATGCTGTTGGTGTGGTACACTCTCTTGAAGCTCTCTACACATGTGGCATTTTTAGTACAGCCTTAAATAGAGGGGCAACGTAATATTAGTGGGTAGAAATATAATATATCTTACCTGGGATATGGTTCTTGCCATAATTTAGTAGTTGGTCATGAGAAGGGAAGGAGGTACAACCTGTAAACATTTTAGAGTGCCCTTACACCATACTACCGATCGGTATCAATGATACTCTCAGATGACAACCATCATCTGCGCCTATTGGCACATAATGCTAAGTTAGATTTTTCACGAATTACAGCGAACACGGAGCCAACCAATAAACTCACTTATATTTTCTAGTGTAACATACGATGCATTATCTTCTCCGTTTCCGAAAAGGAGCTTCGTGAGTTGCATTTGGCTTCTAGAAACCTCTAGAAACATCAGGTGATGAAAGTTCCTATACTGAACCAGGATTGGAATACAACATGAAGTACCTGTACCTAAAACTCGAATATAATAAAATGGCTATATCACCCAGCCAATAACGCAAGTTACATTTTCCTAATGCAAAAAGCGATGCATTACCTTGTTCGCCCCTAAATTTGGGCTTCGTGAAGTGAAGCAATTCTGCAAAACTTTTAGAGAGGTCAGATGATGATAGCCGATTCATTATACTCACCGTTCCTTGAACATCAATTCCAGTAAATAACTGAAGCTGTTCGCCAACTCACAAACAAGACTATCCTCAGAATTCAGTGCATGTTGTGGCTTAATATTGCAGTGTTGTACTATACTGAAAGTAAACAAGGTTTTCATTTTGCCTACAAGTGTTTCCGAAAACAGAAAAAGAAAGATAGGCAATCGATTCTGGTGTCAAACAGGCTGTAATTTCAAGTCTTTCTTTTTGCAAAAGCATTACAATACAAATTAAAGCTACCAAAGGCGACTAAAGTGGCAGGTCCTGATCGACGCATATGTTGCTTTCTGATCACTGGACTTTTGGCGTTGTACATGGTGTTTCACGCACAACGCAAGTACTTTATGTGGCACTGTGCACGTCGATAACAGAGAGATAGGCTCTGCATATTCTGCGCCTTAGTTAGGACCTAATTGAAAAGAATTCCAGGAAAACTATAACACCAGTTAGCAACTTAGTCTAGGTATTAAATGGTGTTCAATAATCAACTGTTTTGTATATAATTTGATCCAATCTGTAATTCCACCCACCGGATCTGTGTCCGAGCGGTTCTAGGCACTTCAGTCTGGAACTTCGCTGCTGCTTCGGTCGCAGGTTCGAATCCTGTCTAGGGCATGGATTTGTGTGATGGCATTAGGTTGGTTAGGTTTAAGTAGTTCTAAGTCTAAGGGACTGATGACTTCAGATGTTAAGTCCCATAGTGCTAAGAGCCATTTGAACCATTTCCTTCTTTTGCAATTCTACCATAACGCAATGTAAATGGTCATTATCAGCAAAAGACGATAAGTACCAGATTATCAAGTGATAACTATACCTGCGAGATGGTATCCTGCATGAACCTAAAAAGCTAGACAACAGTCGCTCACCAATTTGTAAAATGTAAATTTATTAGGTCCAAGAACAAACTGTGAGCAGGAGGATGGCGAAGCATGTGGCAGAGATCAAACTCCTATTAAAACATCTCTCGATGTCAGAGGTCGAAATACGGGAGAAAGATGGCGGAACATGGGTCAGGGGTCACGTCACATAAATATTGACATTTTTATCGGTTGTAAACCGCAGTTAAAGTATTTTATGAATACAATTCGTGTAAAAGATATAGTTAATGTTCTTGAAACAACTGATATGGAGCGATAATTTAAGAGTAGCATCTTTATTTAACGTCTACGAAAATAAAAAAGGATCGAAAGAGATGCGATTGTACGGCCGAGGAGGAGGAAGGTATTTTCTGGCACACACACACTGTTTTGTTTCGTTATACGGAAAGCAGCCATTGAGCGGCTACACATATTTTACGTAAGTTATTCGTATATCTGCTAAAATAAAACTGTTATTATTTTCACAAAAAGAATTGCTTTGTAATAGTTGTCACCTCAAATGCTCGCAGTGGCTAGCTATTTTTAATAAGCATTTTTTCAGTAATTTGCGCCGCGAGAAGCTCATCTTCCGATGCAGCCTCTGGTTGGCCATTACGCGCTGAACTATTAATTTACTTTTCAAAGTGAAAACAGTAAATGTAATTGCGAGAGATTTCGTTGTACGAACTTTTTTAAAATTGCAGCAGATAATTAATTTACGTTAAAGTTCATTTTTTATATTATACAGATTCCATGAGTTTAGTAAGTTTTATCCCGACCGCTCCACTGCAACAATCGAAATTCTGTCGAGCCTTGCTTTACAATCAATAAATGGAAATTAACAAAATTACATTCATTTCAGTTAACGGCAACTATATTTTAGTCATCACGTTCAAAATCTAAAGTTGGTACATGAATAACTGAGGCCCTTCAAGAACCCGTTTCATATTTACTTATGCACGTAAGTAAAAGCGATAAGAAAAGACAATGTCCCTGAGAGAAAGAAACATGCTGATAAATTAAAAATAAAAATAAATAAAATATATAAATATAATTTCCATTGTACATAACGTAACAAATGCCACCGACGTGACAAATGGCACCCAACAACACGAGGGCCCGAAATTTTATGTACCAATATTAAGTACACAGAAATTGACTAAGATGTTGTTGTCCGTCTAGAAAACTATACTTAAAAGAAAATTTTTATGTATGCAATTATATAAATGTGAAATTAATGCCATATATGTAATCTATTTCCATTACCACAAAATACAGATTCATTTACTACTACTGAACAAAAATCGGTGTTAGAATGCTGTGACAGTGACTAGTGTTCTGGATTTGAGGTCACAAAATCAGCTGTGTGAATCAAATAAATGCTAGTGCACTTGATTGCCAAAGTTATGTTTTAGAGGAAGTAAAATTTTTCACAGTACAACGGAAATATTACGAGTGCGGAAGTGTAACTGTTAGTTTCAGTAGTAATAGTAGTAGGTAGCTTCTTTGCTTTACTTGATTTCAGTGTTTTGTATGTGCTTTGTGTAGTTAGTATATTTTGTGTGTGTGTCATTTTTGGGAGGAAATAGATTTTGTGTGTACTCGTGTCTTACCAGTCAGGATTAATACTAGTCGAAATGGTGAAGACACTCAAGGACAAACGGTTAGAGGGGGAATATCTGTCAGGCTATGACACAGACGAAAATATACAAGAGTTTCCATTGAGGAACCCATCCACAGTGACAGGTTGTCAACTTCCAAAACCGAAAGCTGAGCAACCCGAAAGGGACAAAACAATAGGCACTGATCAGGATCAACCTAAACTGAGCAAAGAAATCCACTCGATTACTGGCACAGGGAAGGAGGATGCTACTGTACCGACAGCAAATGTTGTACAAGTACCTGCGCCAACAGCTGATTTCTTGACTGTTCTTATGGCACAATTATATCTAAGGCAGAAGCAACGTGAGGAAAGGTAAAGGCGGGAAGGCCTTGAACGCAAAGACAGGGAACAGGAGCGTGATGCTCAGTTCCTCGCAAGAATGAATGAAATGTTTCAACAACGTGACAAGGCGCTGGTGTCATATTTGTCACGGGTAGACTTGGCCACTGTTTCTATGTTTCGATACAGTGTATCGATACGTGAAACTGTTTCAGTGTTTCGGAACGGCTACGGTTCACTGTTTCGAAACAGTGGTGTTTCATTCCACCCCTGTCTCGGATAACTGGAGCAGATTCGGTCTCGAGCCAGACACAGAAACGGTATCATTGTTTCAAAATAAGGCTGTTTCAGTCCACCAGTGCTTGGAACGGACTAATTGTATCGAAACAGTGATGTTTCATTCCCCTCTGTGTCGGACGAGATTCGGGCTCGGCACAGGTACTGAAACACATTTAACATACCACTTCATGAAACACTTTCAAGAGTGTCAAAAGCATGAAGCTTAAGATATCCGAAAATAAAGCTTCGTTTCTAGCTGACTGTCATATTCCGAAATGGCGTAGCACCTGCTTTATTAACCAAGCAATAAAACAACGCGTACTCTTCACATTCAAAATAATAAATATGTTAAAATCATTCAGTTAAATTACACTTTTTGATAACATACGCTTCTCTGTTCATGTACAGTAATAATATTAAGAAACGTAAGTAAGCCTACAACATTTTGAATAAAAAAAGGCGTAGAGTGACAGTTATTAGACATATACATACATTTTGAAAGACAAAATTTTTTTCTGTTATATTTTGCCCGCATCTCGTGGTCGTGCGGTAGCGTTCTCGCTTCCCACGCCCGGGTTCACGGGTTCGATTCCCGTCGGGGTCAGGGATTTTCTCTGCCTCGTGATGGCTGGGTGTTGTGTGCTGTCCTTAGGTTAGTTAGGTTTAAGTAGTTCTAAGTTCTAGAGGACTGATGACCATAGATGTTAAGTCCCATAGTGCTCAGAGCCATTTGAACCATTTGTTATATTTTGTTATTTATTCGAATTATTTGGCGTTATTTGTGAGTCTATAGTCACTGTGCCTATTATCCTCAATTATTCCCTTTGTGGGCATGGAAATTAGCAGGATGGGTATATTACCCATACTAACGGAATGTGGGAATTCCAGTAGCATATCCGTTGTTTCTGCAGTTTGCTCCCACCTCCAGTTCCGTTCGTGGTGGCCTTTCTGTCTTCAGCTATGGCTGTCCTCAGCCAATTGAAAAGTATGAAAGTCGCACGACACGAAAGCAGCGCATTTGCTGCAGAAATACGAAACTGCCAAGACGCCTAATTTCATACTTTCTGCGATATGATTAGCACCCTCGCAACTCTTTTGTGTTTATGGGGACATACTTATACATTGGGCAGTCAATATGATAAAAATGTGTAGCTTTATTAGAATACAAAAGTCCAGTGCGTGTTGGGCAAACAATTACGGAAATGTGCCGATAAATGTACGCTGAGTGGAAAAACGTGACTGCGAGAAAGTGCAGTCGTACTCGTCAGTCAATTGTTCAGGCGTTGTCGCCGCGAACGGAGAGGTAGCGCTGCCAACTCTAGCGCAAGTAAAGCACGAGGAATCACTACTAAAACACAGGCAGTATCAGACGTTTAATGATGAGAAAAAGAATGTCCGTACGGTAATATTTATAAAAAGTTTCCGCAATGTACTGAGCACCAAAAGGATCAGTTTGTGATCTCTTTCATCACAGACGACGCGGCACTGGAATTCGAAAGTAAATTTCTTGTCAGATATTGGTCCAGGTCTGTACAGGAGCGTCTCCGGAAACAAGTGTATAACCCGGAACCATTCAATCCCCGTTCAGGTAATTTGAGAAAATATTTAGAAAGATACCTGAACAAAACGAACCCATGCCTGCCAGGGACGTTCTAAGAATTTTGAAGGGTAAACTGCCTATAACGATATGAGAGAAACTCGTCCACGGCCCTGACACGGACTTGGATTTGTTTATGGCAACCATAGACTCCCTCGATTTAATACACGAGGGTGCCAGGCAGGGAGATCAGGGGAGTACGAACAACGGATAAGCGAACGCTAAAGGAAAAAAAACCAATCCAATAGTACCCCTCGTAAGAACGGGTGTTCAAAGAGTGACGAATATTCGCAATGGGAAAACTTAAGTATAAAAGGAAACACTATGAATAGTGTGCCCCCTGTGGACGGTCACTGGCACAGCACTTGATACTATATGTACCAGCATGGCCAGTCAAACCCCTCTTCACCAAAAAGAGGTGGAGAAAACTACAATCGAAAGAGACGAGTCGAAGGAGGAGGAAACTCCAACTTCGGCAACAAAAATGTGAGAACTAACAATGAGCAGTGGCAACGGGGAGGGCCAGCAAACTGGCAGGCACATCAAAACATGCCGTCAGGTCATGTGCCTGTTAATCACATCAATGTCATCCTGATGCCACCGCCTCCACCTCAGCCTCCGAACAATTAGTCACACGTGTACGCACCGCAGTGCGCGTTACCAATTGTGACTGATAACGTTCGAATAACCGACGTGTCTGATCACGTGGCGGCAGGGTGCGACAGGCCGTAAAACTCTGGCCGACCTCTGTAGGCCCTTCCCAGACGGTCGGCAAGATGAAAGCGGTGGGCAGGCAGAATGTGGGGGTTAATTTGCTCCGGCTACAATGACGGATGCGAGATGAAAGATGAACTGACAATTGATCTGAGACCTGCGGACCAACAAGAAACAGAACATGTGCAGGCTGCCTTTGTGGCAAAGATAAATGGGGTCGAAGTAACAATAATATTGGATACAGGGGTGAGTGCTTTTCGTATTGATGAGCAGTTATTCAAGAGCGTGGATCGTGTGAAAAAGTTACCGAGCCTTCCAATAGAATATTGTAGGATAGCAGGTGCCCTACGGGGCAGAGTGCAGCTTATAATCAGGTGCAAGCAGAGGTTGCCGTGGAAAACAAAACTATACTGTGCTCATTTCTGGTGGTAAAAAATCTCACAGTACCTTGAATCCTGGGCCTTGACGCGCTTAGGGAAATGAAGGCAACAATTGACCTCCACCGAGACAGATGCTCCTTAAACTATCTAAACCGTCAAATTGATCTGGTATTAATGTGACTCCGGACACGTATGTGAACTACTGCCGGAACGTCCGGGTAGCTTTACAGGATCCTGACGCGTTGAATCGAAACAACTGTGTTGTATATCAAGACAGCAGCGAACCGGAACACGGATGGGAACGGGAAAATGCTGTTAGTAAGCAACGTATTGAATCAAAAGTAGCCGAATCTTCGTACCTGAGCCTGTCATTGCAATCTGATTTGATCCAAGTGCTGAACCAATTTGTACAAGTGTTTTCAGAAAAACCGGGGATAATAACAGAGTATGAGTTCGACATGCCAGTAAAACCTCACCAAACTTTCTGCCTTGCCTCATGTTCAATGCCGTGGTCGAAAAGACAAACTGTGGGGAGAGAAATTCAGAGAATGCTGCGGTGGCAAATAATAAAACCGTTTATATCCAGGGATACTTTTAGGGTATAGGTCTAAAATGTGTAGTGTAAAAAGGTAGATGTAAGCCGTATGCCTAGTTAGTAAGATTTATTTAATGTTTATTTGATTTTATACTTGTGCTTCTTAGATATAGAGTAATTGCTAAGTGTATGTATGAACAATGTTATACATTCACAATACTGTCACGAGTCCAGAACAATTTTTATCGACAGTGACAACGGCCGCCGAAGCCTGTGCTTACATTTACTTGTTTAGTCGAAATAAAATTTCCACTGCTGTCTTTAATTTACCGAAGAACGAGCTCATACCCATAGTGTGGTATCATCCAGAGATCGAGGTGCCATACCTAAGTCGACAACGGGAATCGATACCGAAGGCGTTATCGACATCGCGCTGCAATCCGCAACTAGTGGAATGTCCTCCAGAAGACACGCCTTCACTTTCATCACAGCAGCGCCCTCGTACTGGAGGTCAATATAGAGCCGAGCACCGAAGCGTTCTGCCCCAGTTCGTGAACTCATCTGGAGAGCTTTTATCACAGTGCAGGAACAACGAGTAGTTAAAGTTTCAGATGTACTTGCACTGTTGTAAATGTCATCATTGCACCTCAAGAGAACAGTTTGTCACTTAGTGCATCAAGTGACGCTTTGGTAGTCAACGGCAGCTGTAAATTATCAGGCAATCCTGTGGCAAAAAACTGTGTCATAGCTCAGTAAATATTTTATTCATTTATGTAATAAAGAGAACTAATAATTCATGTGGTCTAGTTTGATGAGCCTCCTGTCAGAGAACAACCAGTTATGGCGGATGACAACACATAATACCCTAAATGATACATTTCTGCCTCTGCATGGCGCGTGTTCTGGCGACGAGCGAATCCGCTCCCACGGATCAAGTTCCCCAAAGCAAGAGCGAAATCTCGCAGCTCTATAGGGCGCTGGCGTGGACCGCCCTAATCTAGAGTTGCAATTTTCTTGAAAGATAGCGTTACTTAACAGTGGCAACGGGGAGGGCCAGCAAACTGGCAGGCACATCAAAACATGCCGTCAGGTCATGTGCCTGTTAATCACATCAAAGGCATCCTGATGCCACCGCCTCCGTCTCAGCCTCCGAACAATTAGTCACACGTGTACGCACCACAGTGCACGTCACCAATTGTGACTGATAATGTTCGAATAACCGATGTGTCTGATCACGTGTCGGCAGGGTGCGACAGGCCGTAAAACTCTGGCCGACCTCTGTAGGCCCTTCCCAGACGGTCGGCAAGATGAAAGAGGGGGGCAGGCAGCATGTGGCGGTTAATCTGCTCCGGCTACAATGACGGATGCGAGATGAAAGATGAACTGACAGTTGATCCGCGACCTGCGGACCAACAAGAAACAGAACATGTGCAGGCTGCCTTTGTGGCAAAGATAAATGGGGTCGAAGTAACAATAATATTGGATACAGGGGTGAGTGCTTTTTGTATTGATGAGCAGTTATTCATGTGCGTGGATCGTGTAAAAAAGTTACCGAGCCTGCCAATAGAAAATTGTAGGATAGCAGGTGCCCTACGGGGCAGAGTGCAGCTAGTAATCAGGTGCAGGCAGAGGTTGCCCTGGAAAACAAACCCATACTGTGCTCATTTCTGGTGGTAAAAAATCTCACAGTACCTTGAATCCTGGGCCTTGACGCGCTTAGGGAAATGAAGGCAACAATTGACCTCCACCGAGACAGATGCTCCTTAAACTATTTAAACCGACAAATTGATCTGGCATTAATGAGGACTCCGGACGCGTATGTGAACTACTGCCGGAACGTCCGCGTAGCTTCACAGGATCCTGACGCGTTGAATCGAAACAACTGTGTTGTATATCAAGACAGCAGCGAACCGGAACACGGATGGGAACGGGAAAATGCTGTTAGTAAGCAACGTATTGAATCAAAAGTAGCCGAATCTTCGTACCTGAGCCTGTCACTGCAATCTGATTTGATCCAAGTGCTGAACCAATTTGTACAAGTGTTTTCAGAAAAACCGGGGATAATAACAGAGTATGAGTTCGACATGCCAGTAAAACCTCACCAAACTTTCTGCCTTGCCTCCTGTTCAATGCCGTGGTCGAAAAGACAAACTGTGGGGAGGGAAATTCAGAGAATGCTGCGGTGGCAAATAATAAAACCGTTTATATCCAGGGATACTTTTAGGGTATAGGTCTAAAATGTGTAGTGTATAAAGGTAGATGTAAGCTCTATGCCTAGTTAGTAAGATTTATTTAATGTTTATTTGATTTTATACTTGTGCTTCTTAGATATAGAGTAGATATAGAGTGCTGTGACAGAAAATAGATTAGCAAATAAATCTGCGTAAGGACGCTCTGCACAGGATAAACCTTGAAAAGGGAAGAAGCATTGTGCATGATCATCGGACGCGCAAATTAACAGCGAATCGCTTTACAAACGTGAGAATTCGCGTAATAAAATATTTCAAACAGAATAATATGTGGTGTCACCACCAGACACCACACTTGCAAGGTGGTAGCTTTTAAATCGGCCGCGGTCCGCTAGTATACGTCGGACCCGCGTGTCGCCACTATCAGTGATTGCAGACCGAGCGCCGTCACACGGCAGGTCTAGAGAGACTTCCTAGCACTCACCCCAGTTGTACAGCCGACGTTGCTAGCCATGGTTCACTGAGAATTACGCTCTCATTTGCCGAGGCGATAGTTAGCATAGCCTTCAGCTACATTTGCTACGACCTAGCAAGGCGCCTTATTCAATTGATATTGAGATTCTATTAATGTATCATCAGGAGCGATGTTCTACAAATGTGGATTAAAGTTAAGTATTCCAGAAGCTACGTACTTTTCTTTATGGCATTCATTACGTATCCTGTTTCAGACCTCACGCCAGCCTGCGTGAGTTTAAGCGCGTGCCTTTCGGCTTCCTCTCATTGTGTCTAGGCTGTCTTGTCTAGGCACAACATAATATCGCTTAACTTCCACACTGAATCCAGCTTGAAGGCGCTTGCAGGTACACCCGCGCGTAAGCAAAGCAGCTGCAAACACAACAACGACAAAAGTTTCTGAATCAGTGTTGAATGAATAAATAATACACATGTCATAAAACCTACTGAACTCACGGGTCCATTCTGACCAACTCGTCAACACTTTAAATAAGAGGTGACAACTAGGTCAATCATTGAATTCATTCATTGAATTCTAAGTGATAAACGGACCTAGAAGGAACTATAATTGTACCTTATCTATGTATATATATAGTATAAACGGACCTAGAAGGAACTATAATTGTACCTTATCTATGTATATATATAGTATTAACATGTAAAATGGAAAGCATATTCGTTATGTAATTCTAGTAAAATGCAATAAACCATGTTCAAATTTAAAAGTGACTATCCGAATGCTCAAATAGTGAAAAGACGGATAAACTGAACTACGAATTGGAACCACATAAAAGTGTGAACAGTTAACTGTGCAAGAACTCAAATTGTGTGACTGTGTTTAACAGTGGAAGCCGGTTCTGAAAGTATAGTGAACAAAAGAATAAAATTAATAGCGCAAATGGTGTGCCTTTCGTAGTAAACAATTTAGATGCAAAACATGATAGAAATTCACAGTGTGGATAAATGTTTCGGCAAAGAAGTGAGACTTCTGATAAACGGAACCATAGCAGTGGACTGTGAAAATACGCTATAGGTAGCGCACAGCGAACTGGGGTTTCCGGACCGGCAGATGCACGCTAGAAGCGACTCAAGCCAAGTGGTATGAAGCGAAAAGTGTCACCGTGACGTACTCAACTGAACACTCACCATAGTGACTGTGTTAAACCAGTGTAAAATGTGTGAGTTCGTACCAGAACTTATTTAAAGGCCGGCCAGTGTGGCCGAGCGGTTCTAGGCGCTTCAGTCTGGAGCCGCGCGACCGCTACGGTCGCAGGTTCGAATCCTGCCTCGGGCATGGATGTGTGTGATGTCCTTAGGGTAGTTAGGTTTAAGTAGTTCTAAGTTCTAGGGGACTGATGACCTCAGATGTTTAGTCCCATAGTGCTCAGAGCCATTTGAACCATTTGAACTTATTTAAAGACCTGGAACTCGTTAGTTCATACATTCTTACAATGCATTCCGTAAACAGTGAACACGAGTGACTGTGGGGTGTTTGGGAAACTAATGAATTTTCTTACAACACTTACAGCAGGTATATTTACTTTATTATGCTGTTGAACTGATACTCGGTGAAATGTTTACATGTTGCAGCGGACGCGGCACCATGCCCACAGACCGGCAGCTATTCGCGCCTACGTCATCGCTTGGGCCAACGAACCGGCGCCGGCTTCAACAAGCAATTACACTCGCTACCGTCTACCCCAGCAACGACACACCGCCAGACCAGCAACAAACCACCGTCGGCAACGTTTACTTCGATCAGATCCAAAAACGTTGTAGCCGACGATGAACTGGTACACCACGTAAAAGTGTAACAAATTTATACACAAAGAAACGTAAAATTAAAGCAACTATATGTAAAAAAGAAAAATGACTGTTGTACGTTATGTAATTTCATGTTTTAATGAAGATTTTTTGCAATGTAAATGTATATGTATATATTTGCCTGTTAATTTTTGTGCAGGTGCTACACATTCAACCATAATAACAACAATCCGAAGGCTACGGGCGGGGTATTCTTGGCCCGTTTTTTTTCCCCTTACGCCTATAACCCGAATGGGGGAGCTAAAGTCAAAGTGTCTCGGGTCTGTAAAATACCGGATTGTTCCTATTCATAATAAAACAGAAAGATTGATGGGACTGATAGACGTACTCACCTGTGATTGTGAATTATGTATGACACCCATAATTGTGTAATGAACAGAGTATTGAACACTGATTTGAAATAGGTGGGCCAAACATGAACTTTTGGCCATCCACAAAACTGAACTAAATATAAAACCGTAGTGAGTCTGTACATAAACAGTGCACTTTATTACGTACACCCTCAGTAGGTTGCCCCGTTTCACGGTACGTCACATAAATATTGACATTTTTATCGGTTGTGAACCGCAGTTAAAGTATTTTGTGAATATAATTAATGTAAAAGATATAGTTAATGTTCTTGAAACAACTGATATTCAGCGATAATTTAAGGGTAGCATCTTTATTTAATGTCTATGAAAATAATGAAGGATCGAAAGAGACGCGATAGTATGGCCGAGGAGGAAGGAGGTATATTCTGGCACACACACACACACACACACACACACACACACACACACACACACACATATTTTACGTAAGTTATTCGTATGTCAGCTAAAATAAAATTGTTATTATTATCACAAAATGAATTTCTTTATAATAGTTGTCACCTCAAATGCTCGCGGTGGCTAGCTATTTTTAATAAGCATTTTTTCAGTAATTTGCGCCGCGAGAAGCTCATCTTCTGATGCAGGCTCTGGTCGGCAATTACGCACCGAACTATTAATTTATTTTCAAAGTGTTTTTCAAAGTCCATGAACCATGGACCTTGCCGTTGGTGGGGAGGCTTGCGTGCCTCAGCGATACAGATAGCCGTACCGTAGGTACAACCACAACGGAGGGGTATCTGTTGAGAGGCCAGACAAACGTGTGGTTCCTGAAGAGGAGCAGCAGCCTTTTCAGTAGTTGCAAGGGCAACAGTCTGGATGATTGACTGATCTGGCCTTGTAACAATAACCAAACCGGCCTTGCTGTGCTGGTACTGCGAACGGCTGAAAGCAAGGGGAAACTACGGCCGTAATTTTTCCCGAGGGCATGCAGCTTTACTGTATGATTAAATGATGATGGCGTCCTCTTGGGTAAAATATTCCGGATGTAAAATAGTCCCCCATTCGGATCTCCGGGCGGGGACTACTCAAGAGGATGTCGTTATCAGCAGAAAGAAAACTGGCGTTCTACGGATCAGAGCGTGGAATGTCAGATCCCTTAATCGGGCAGGTAGGTTAGAAAATTTAAAAAGGGAAATGGATAGGTTAAAGTTAGATATAGTGGGAATTAGTGAAGTTCGGTGGCAGGAGGAACAAGACTTCTGGTTAGGTGACTAAAGGGGTTATAAACACAAAGTCAAATAGGGGTAATGCAGGAGTAGGTTTAATAATGAATAGGAAAATAGGAACGCGGGTAAGCTACTACAAACAGCATAGTGAACGCATTATTGTGGCCAAGATCGATACGAAGCCCACACCTACTACAGTAGTACAAGTTTATATGCCAACTAGCTCTGCAGATGACGAAAAAATTGAAGAAATGTATGATGAAATAAAAGAAATTATTCAGATAGTGAAGGGAGACGAAAATTTAATAGTCATGGGTGACTGGAATTCGAGTGTAGGAAAAGGGAGAGAAGGATACGTAGTAGGTGAATATGGATTGGGGCTAAGAAATGAAAGAGGAAGCCGCCTGGTAGAGTTTTGCACAGAGCACAACTTAATTATAGCTAACACTTGGTTTAAGAATCATGATAGAAGGTTGTATACGTGGAAGAACCCAGGAGATACTAAAAGGTATCAGATAAATTATATAATGGTAAGACAGAGATTTAGAAACCAGATTTTAAATTGTAAGACATTTCCAGGGGCAGATGTGGACTCTGACCACAATCTATTGGTTACGACCTGTAGATTAAAACTGAAGAAACTGCAAAAAGGTGGGAATTTAAGGAGATGGGACCTGGATAAACTGAAAGAACCAGAGGTTGTAGAGAGTTTCAGGGAGAGCATAAGGGAACAATTGACAGGAATGGGGGAAAGAAATACAGTAGAAGAAGAATGGGTAGCTTTGAGGGATGAAGTAGTGAAGTCAGCAGAGGATCAAGTAGGTAAAAAGACGAGGGCTAGTAGAAATCCTTGGGTAACAGAAGAAATATTGAATTTAATTGATGAAAGGAGAAAATATAAAAATTCAGTAAATGAAGCAGGCAAAAAGGAATACAAACGTCTCAAAAATGAGATCGACAGGAAGCGCAAAATGGGTAAGCAGGGATGGCTAGAGGACAAACGTATGGATGTAGAGGCTTATTTCACTGGGGGTAAGATAGATACTGCCTACAGGAAAATTAAAGAGACCTTTGGAGAAAAGAGAACCACTTGCATGAACATCAAGAGCTCAGATGGAAACCCAGTTCTAAGCAAAGAAGGGAAAGCAGAAAGGTGGAAGGAGTATATATAGGGTCTATACAAGGGCGATGTACTTGAGGACAATATTATGGAAATGGAAGAGAATGTGGAGGAAGATGAAATGGGAGAAGCCATACTGCGTGAAGAGTTTGACAGAGCACTGAAAGACCTGAGTCGAAACAAGGCCCCCGGAGTAGACAACATTCCATCGGAACTACTGACGGCCTTGGGAGAGCCAGTCCTGACAAAACTCTACCATCTGGTGAGCAAGATGTATGAAACAGGCGAAATACCCTCAGACTTCCAGAATAATATAATAATTCCAATCCTAAAGAAAGCAGGTGTTGACAAATGTGAGAATTACCGAACAATCAGTTTAATAAGCCACAGCTGCAAAATACTAACACGAATTCTTTACAGACGAATGGAAAAACTAGTAGAAGCCGACCTCGGGGAAGATCAGTTTGGATTCCGTAGAAATACTGGAACACGTGAGGGAATACTGACCTTACGACTTATCTTAGAAGAAAGATAAAGGAAAGGCAAAACTACGTTTCTAGCATTTGTAGACTTAGAGAAAGCTTTTGACAATGTTGACTGGAATACTCTCTTTCAAATTCTAAAGGTGGCAGGAGTAAAATACAGGGAGCGAAAGGCTATTTACCATTTGTACAGAAACCAAATGGCAGTTATAAGTGTCGAGGGACATGAAAGGGAAGCAGTGGTTGGGAAGGGAGTAAGACAGGGTTGCAGCCTCTCCCCGATGTTATTCAATCTGTATATTGAGCAAGCAGTAAAGGAAACAAAAGATAAATTCGGAGTAGGTATTAAAATCCATGGAGAAGAAATAAAAACTTTGAGGTTCGCCGATGACATTGTAATTCTCTCAGAGACAGCAAAGGACTTGGAAGAGCAGTTGAACGGAATGGACAGTGTCTTGAAGGGAGGATATAAGATGAACATCAACAAAAGCAAAACGAGGATAATGGAATGTAGTCGAATTAAGTCGGGTGATGTTGAGGGTATTAGATTAGGAAATGAGACACCTAAAGTAGTGAATGAATTTTGCTATTTGGGAAGCAAAATAACTGATGATGGTCGAAGTAGAGAGGATATAAAAGGTAGATTGGCAATGGCAAGGAAAGCGTTTCTGAAGAAGAGAAATTTGTTAACATCGAGTATAGATTTAAGTGTCAGGAAGTCATTTCTGTAAGTATTTGTATGGAGTGTAGCTATGTATGGGAGTGAAACATGGACGGTAAATAGTTTGGACAAGAAGAGAATAGAAGCTTTCGAATGCTGAATATTAGATGCGTAGATCACATAACTAATGAGGAGGTACTGAATAGGATTGGGGAGTAGAGGAGTTTGTGGCACAACTTGACCAGAAGAAGGGATCGGTTGGTAGGACATATTCTGAGGCATCAAGGGATCACCAATTTAGTATTGGAGGGCAGCGTGGAGGGTAAATATCGTAGGGGGAGACCAAGAGATGAATACACTAAGCAGATTCAGAAGGATGTAGGTTGCAGTAGGTACTGGGAGATGAAGAAGCTTGCACAGGATAGAGTAGCATGGAGAGCTGCATCAAACCAGTCTCAGGACTGAAGACCACAACAACAGCGGTAAATGTAAATGCGAGAGATTTCGTTGTACGAACTTTTTTTAAATTGCAACAGATAAATAATTTACGTTAAAGTTCATTTTTTAAATTATACAGACTCCTTGAGCGCAGTAAGTCTTATCTTGGCCGCTCCACGGCAACAATCGAAATTCTCTCTAGCCTTGCTTTACAATCAATAAATTGACATTAACAAAATCACATTAAATTCAGTCAACGGGAACTATATGTTAGTCATCGCGTTCAAAATCTAAAATTGGTACATGAATAACTGAGGCCCTTCAAGAACCAGTTTCATATTTACTTATGCACGTAAGTAAAAGCGATAAGAAAGAATCATGCTGATATATATATATATATATATATATATATATATATATATATATATAATTTCATTTGCATATGACGTAACAAATGCCACCGACGTCACATATTGTAACATCTCTGGATGTCAGAGTTCGAAATACGGGAGAAACATGGCGGAACATGGGTCAGGTGTCAGAGTAAGAGAAGAAAGATGCTGGAGTATGAGGCCAGAGGTCGAACTAGTAGTGGAAGATGGCGGCTGTGGGGTACATATAACGGACTATAGGGAGAAAGCTGGTGGAACTGGGATAACAGATTGCACTTCGGTTTTGGCACCAAATGGTGTTCATGGAATAAACTATGAGAACGAATATGGTCGAACAGAGGCCAGAGACTGAACTACAGTATAAGATGACGGCTCTGATGGAAATAGTAATTGGCTGTTTCATATACATACAGAGTGAAGAAAAATTCAAGCTCACGGACTTCGAAGCGCGATACCTCACACATTAACAGTGCAAAAATCTGCACATATTTCCGGCAATAAATTGACGTTAAACACTGTCAGTTCAAACGATTTGTGCTGTGCAGTTGGTGCAGCGATGATATTGCAGTAAACACCGTTTCTTAAGCCACATGTATCCGACATTTACACAATACATGTTTGGAAATTATTTGTAAAGAATGTTGCTAGCCAACTTGGTGAATTAAGGCCATAATGAAAAATAACATACCTGAAGGTGGTAAGAATCACACTTGGTGCTAATCGATGGGACCATTGACGGAAGGTATACAGGAAACAGGTTTGGAATCTAGTAGATGCAATAGTGTGAAACAATTCGCATCCGCATCATGCAAATGGCTTCTTTAAAAGTTGACCAGTAGTTCCATTTCCTTGTTGGTAGCATCTAAGTGCAAATATGTTGGAGACGACCCACTGTCTGATATCTGATACCATACGACGCAGACTACATTTAACAAATGGAAATAAATACGCATCGCCCGAGATTCAACCCTTTGATCTCATAGATGCTAGCCCAAAATGCTATCCATTGCACCAGCTGTACAGCACTATTTTACTGCTGACAGAACTAGTTATAGTACATGCGATTACAGTGATGCCAAACTGCCAGTCTTATGTGTCCATTTACTACCGCAAATATGCGCAGGATGAAATCTCTTAAGAGACGTTTTTGCACTGCTGGTATGTGAAGAACCGCGCCCCTGTGTCACTCTGTCTGTGTGTGTGTGTGTGTGTGTGTGTGTGTGTGTGTGCGTGTGTGTGTGTAACTAAGCACTCCGACACTCTACTCGCCATGTTCCTGCATGAAGGCAACCCAGGCGTCTGACATCAAGGAGGCAGTACTATGGACGGTAGAATGACAAGCTTATAGCCCGTGAGCCAGAAGCCCCATTGCCTATAGTACTCACGAGATTTAACTTCCGAACTGTGCTTTCACCTATTTCACATGGAAGGCTTTTTACATGTGTTGCGCCATATGAAGAGACTGGAATGGCGCCAAGTACGCTGCTAGCTGTGGATTAATTCAGTGCAGCGCTGTGATGAAAATGTGATTACGTCAGTTGCCATTTTGCGTCGTTCTGAGAGCCTTTGTCTCTCCTTTTCCAAAGAGTGCTTTTCATTTTCGCCGTGACGCTCTAGTGCTGCGAAATGGAACGCAAATTAAGAGACCACGAGAGCGCCGTGAAATTCAAAAGGCCTTTATGAGGTCACTCGTCGCTCCTAATTTACATAATATTAACGAATTCTCAGCAGCTGAGCGAGGCAAATATTCTGCGCGCCTCCGTTCGCGTAGCTTTCACAGCTTACATTCAAATATTTCTGGCTGCACTTCAAAGTTTTCTATCGTTTCAATAAAATGTGTATAAAATCTGCGAGTACAGAAAGAGACATTACAGTTTTCTGACCCAAAATGTCCAGTAGTTTCCAAAGTGTCACTACTATCCTTCAGTTACTGAAATGTGGTTGATTGCTTTGGTGGTATTGTTTTTTCCAGAACTCGCTGTATCAGAAAACATCTATTTTGTACACCTATAAAAACTTTTTGTATCTGCCCCTATTTTACTGTTATTATTGTCATTATTATTGTCAGTAATGTACTGTTACAACTGATTTATAACTAATATTATCATTATTAGTGTCAGCAGCAGCAGTAGCATAGCTACTGCCAGTATTAACTTAATTAGTTCATAGTCAGTATTATTTGCTAACATTGTCTTGCAGTCATTCAGAGCATTTTTATATTCCACTGGTGCTCAAAATTAAAGCAAGAAAGCGCTGTTTCCCCGTCCTGTGTCTAATGCGCGGTATAATCATACAAACTGTCAATACGATCGTGTTCTGCATGGATGACCAAGAGATGACTACACTAAGCAGATTCAGAAGGATGTAGGTTGCAGTAGGTACTGGGAGATGAAGAAGCTTGCACAGGATAGGGTAGCATGGAGAGCTGCATCAAAGCAGTCTCAGGACTGAAGACCACAACAACTACAACATGGTAGTCAGATGTAACGGACCTCTACAAAAGCCGCTACATTCGCATCAGTAAGGAACTTGAACAACGTGTTTTCGATAAGCGCTCTAAATAGCCTATGGAGATGAGCAGAGGAACAGGAATCTAATACGTTTACGTATCTAATTCTCCAGTTCCAAAAGTTAAACTGCTACTTGCATTATGGAGATAGCACGTAGCTACCAGACAGAACATTGTGACCAACTGCTTAGAGGCCCGCATGTCCACTTTCTGCACGATTAGCAGCGGCGATGAGTCGTGGCATGGAAGCAGTGAGGCCTTGGTAGTTCGCTGGATGGAGTTGGTACCACATCTGCACACACAATTAATTCTCGTAAATTCCGGGGAGGGAAGCCATGAGCTATGGCTCCAAGTTCAATGATACCCCATATGCGTTCGATCAGGTTCAGCACATCAACTGGAACCCGCCACTAATTTGCTCGAACCACCCTATCACACTCCTGGCCTAGTGACACGGAGCCTTGTCGCGTTGCAAAATGCCACTGTCGCCAAGAAACACGATCGTCATGTAGAACTATACGCGGTCTGCGACCTATGTGCGATACCCCTTGGTCGTCATGATGCCCTGCAGGAGTTCCACTGGAGCCACAGATGCTCACGTGAATGCTCAAGCATAATGGAACCGCCGCCAGCTTGCCTCCGTGCAGCAGTACATGTGTCAAGGAGCTGTTTCTCTGTAAGAAGACGGATTCGAGCCCTCCCATCGGCATGATGACGAAGGTATCGGGATTCATCAGAACATGCAACGTTCTGCCACTGCGCCAACGTTCAGTGCCGACAGTCACGTTGAAACGTCCCCTTAGGAAAATTATACATGACTGTGTTTAAACTGACACACAGTATTTTTGGCGCAACGCAATCTGACTTTCAAAAATCCCTACAAAAGAATGGCCCTGACTAACATTAACCTACACGTTTCACAAATCACTTACCTCACAAAAATCTTGGTTACTCGCACTACTGCAATACAGCGAGCGCCACTACTGCCAGCTAAATAAAAGATTCAAACTACGGAAGGCACTAACTACTGATAGGCATAGTTAGCAAATGAAAGATTTTAATAAGGAACAAACAATGTATTTACCTTAATAGTGTTGAAAAATTATAATATACATAGCAGTTCATGACATCCAGTCTTACAAATTTCAAAACTCCGCCATTTCTCTCCCAACATCCACCACTGCTGGCGGCTCAAAGACCTTGTAAAAAATAACTAGACTCACTGATGGCGCTGAAGTCGCGGGATAATTTGAACCTTCGGCTGGACGCCATTATAGTGGTTGTAGTCTGATGTGTTGTGTAGTACTGTTGTTTATGAAGACCATGATTCAACGTTGTATATTTGTTGGGGCGTACATACAGTATTTGTTACTCGTAATTCTACTGTCTGTACGTTCCAATCAAAAGAAGTACAATGGTGAAGAGTTGTGCAGCGATTAATTGTACAAATAAATTCGAGAAAGGAACGAATATTACATTTCACACTATGTGGATATTTTAAGTTGGTTTGTATGTCAGTGCACTTGCTTAGTAAATGTTTTTGTAACACGGTATTAGCATAATGTCTGTGCATATATTTGCAGGTTTTCTTTCTCAAAACCACAGCTGTTACAAAAATGGTTACACGCTGTCAGGAGGCAAGATTTCCGACCGACAGAATACCATTTTATATGTTCCGATCATTTTGAAGGAAGTTGTTTCCTTGAAAATTACGTAAATCGCAAAAAGCTGAAAGATGATGCTGTTCCATTCATCTTTCGTTTTCCAGACCATATACAGCAGAAGATAAATTTTTCTTTGCGAACCACATTTTATTTTACATTAAGTTGAGTTGCAAGCAACACGAAATTTGAATTAGCAGGCTTTTTATCGTTATAAAATGCAACTGAATGTGTGTAATTGTAATATGATTTCACAACTTCTCTCGATGGAACAGTTGTTGAGTTTTATTTATTATATGAAAAAACTATACATATAAACTGAAGTGTACATCTTCGAAAGTAAATATTGTGAATAATGCGATACTGGATGCCTGCCTGAAGTCTTGTTTGTTGTAGCTGGCTGATCGGTAGTGTTTTCATGGTCTAGGTTAGGTTGAAACTTGATAATTTGGTCGTGAGTTGCCAAAGCACTACGCCATATATAACGCACTTTTCGTCATCAAATCTAAAGCAAGGTAGAGTCAGAAAGTATCTATTAACATAGTGGGCAAATCTTCGAGTATTTTGAAGCGTTTTGCGTACATCTATCGTAAATGAACTACGAAAAATGCTAGGGGTCCAGTGCATAACTTTTAGCTACGGCAGATTCCATGTACTACGTAACATAAATTCATAAACAGTGACTAGTTGCTGTTTGTTCATAAATTAAAAACTATAGTGTAGTAACGTATTTAAATGAAGCATTATATTTGTGACCTAACTCTAGGGAAGGCATTTTATGACCAAAAGCGATGTTTAAACATTCGAAATCCGCGCGTCAGTTTACCACTCTAATGGCCGCCGGCCAGCTATTCAATTTGTCCGCTCTTCACAGTCGACCACTCGTGCGGTTGTGGGGGCCTGTGGCGGCTCACCACCAACTGCGCAACGCTATGCTCTGTTAACATCCAGCGGCCCAATACTACAATAGCCAACAACAATGCAAACCAGCCACAGACTGCACACAGCACAGCCAGTGATTTTCATACAGAGCGCTATGTAGCGTTACCAATAAAAAATACCTATACAGTCTACTTACATAGCCCCCATGCTCCCCACAAATAATTTTACAAGTTGTTTTGGGCAGTGGCCAATACAGATTTGAAAAAATTTTTCATAATTACAATAACAAAGAAATCAAATGCACACACTTATTGATACAAGACACCAGAGGTGCAGGCTATAACGATATGTTTACGTAATGTGTATACATAAACATACAGTTATAAATGTCCCCGTTCGTCGTCTGATCAGTCGGAAGTTGCATTGCATAGGAGAGTAAATGCCTATTCAAAATATAATTATTTTGGATAGCTCAACATGAATTTCCTAAGGGACCGTAGTTTATCATGCATTTACCAGTAGAATATGGCGCGGAGAAAGTATTTCGCCGCATGCAACTTCCGTCCGAACTCGACGAAAGAATTCGTGACTGTGAACTCTCTATTTGGCAGAAACATAAAGAAAATTAAATAACTTCATGAAGGAGTGAGACATAGATTCTATATTAAATAAATAGTCCATACACCAGTTCCATGAAACTCTGAATTTATGGCAATTAATAGACGAACTTACACTGCAATGAAGGATTTAACATGGATGACGTTTTGACTGGCACTTCTCTTAATGAAAACAATTCCTTCGACGTTTTCACATACACGTCGCTCAAGAAATCTACTGCTAGGCACTTTTAGTATTACACATTTACACTAGAACAATATTAATTTTAACAATAATAATACGGCGGCAAGACATGCGCGTCCGACACAAGTTACAGGAGACAAGAGAAGAATGAGTAACTGTTCATCGAGAATATCTCGTACCTCCAAAAAAAAATGTGTAAAAGCGTTCTTCTTCTGTCTGTTTTTCGCGCCGCGGTTTTCAAAGTCAATAACTCACTGCATCTCTGAGGCGCTTCGACAATAAACAAGTTACGTCACAGGTCGTTCACCTTTTACATTCTCGCAACATTATTTGCTAACTGTAGCTGTTGCCGAGCGACTGCTCGATTAGTGAATGATTTAAAATGATAAGACAATCACATAATGTTACATTGCCTTCCATGGGAATCTTGGAAATCAAGGAGATTACCAAGATTCACATGTCGCCGTTAACATTATGGGATTGAGTACTTTACAGATTTACTTTGATCAAACACAGTATTCCTGTCATTTGATTATTAGGATTACACAAATATGGTGATCTCTCATTCATAGACAAAGACAGTTCTTAAGGTAAAGATACACAAAAAAATTAAAAAACTAAGACAGTAAATCTACGAAGTTTACAATGGACATTATACATTATACTCATTACAGTCTTTTTTTTTATTTTACAGAGTTCATACCGACCATCCTTGTGGCCTCAAGTTATTGTCCAGAGCTCATAGGCTCTTTGCTCCTGAAAGAAAACACATAGGATTCATCTTTTTATACGCACATAATTCTCACACATGGAATTTCTCAAACGTGTCCATTTTTATACACATATAATTCTCACACATGGAATTTCTCACACGTGTGCATTTTCCATTGCTCACAAGTTGTCATGATTTTTACGCTTTCACTGTTTGTGTATTGACAGGTAAGTTAAAATTTGATTCTTCTCCAGGTGAAGCTTATGCCTTGAGAAGTTGGATCGCTACTTTGCGGTCTCCGAGTAGAAAACTTTTCATCAGCTCTGGCAGGCGAGTCTCACTCGCACGTTACGTACACACGTTACATGTAACAAAAGAAATATAAATACCCATTAGTCTAAAAACTAAGCTTAAATCTATTTTAGGACTTGGGATTCATAGGAATTTGACTTTGTCACTATTCGTGTGTGGTTTGGCTGTTCACATTTCATCCACGGGATATAACATTAGCATTGTATGTGATATGTTGTGAACTCATATAAGAGTCTTTTATTTTGGGAGCGGCTTTCATGGAAAGTCCGTTTCGTCGAACTGCAGCGGGAGTGCTGTGCTAGTACATCACTTTAAATTTAACGCGTTTGTTGCATCGATGTACGTTGACACAGGCTGATTGTTAGAGCTGAATCGCAACTCGAGGCGCTCACTAGCCTCCACGCGGTACTTCAGCTTTTCCGCGCACGGTTCAGTGAACACGTTGCGTCAATGGTGTTGTGGTTTGCTGAGCTGGTGCGGAGGGACGAGAATTATCAGGGACAGAGGCTCCATTGAAACCATCCCTGTCTCCACATTTTCCAGCCGATTTTGAAGATTTTAAGGTAGGCTAGCGCTCGCACTTTGCAAAGCAGCTAAGACACTTGGTTTCCGGTGCACTGCACGTAGTCACATCACCGCCTTCGGTTACACAACCGGACTATCATTGTCCGTCGGCCTATCTGGACGTTTAACACTTTTTTCTCTTCACCGTGAATGAAATTATCACTTACTTATAACAACGATGCATTGCTTCGTGTCTGTGGCAGACTTCCACACCATTTTAAGCCTTCACTTATGCACTACTATGTACACAATTTTTTTTGACAGTTTATAATCAAATAGTTTGTCTCACTTTGAAGCTTGTTAATTCAGAGCTTTGATTATCATGTCCATTTCAATTTCTGTTACTTTGTTGGTAACTACCTTAACATTTCGCTTTACATTGTTCCTCATCTTTCTCTAAGACTAATTATGCTTTTAGTTCACAGTCACAATACATTAGTTTCTCCGATCTGTTAGCAATTATTATTATTTCAATTCATTTCAATCGTTCTTTCTATTTATTAGATTTATTAAAGTTATCACTGTCATTTCAACAAAAATTCTCTTTTTACTAGATGTGAGGATCAATCAGTCACATTTGATTGCCCTCTCACATGAGAACAGAACACCATTCAAGAAAATTTCAAATTCCTTATCGCGATCTCGGTTTGCGTCTCGGATTGACTTTAAAAGGAAAAATAAAGACATTTCAAAACTAGCTTTTCCCGATTTCGTTCACGCATTTCCTTTTGAAAATCGTATGCCAAACCAGCCTTCCACGTCAACCGCATTTCTCAATCTGTGACGTCAAGTCTACGGGACGGGTTTAGGCGGGTTAGGATATTTACACAAATTCAGAAGAAAGACATAGATATAATAGTACATAGAAGAAGAAATCTAGCAAACAACTCCTTGTTCCTTATGACTCAGAAATTAATTTTCCTTTGCGCCGTACGTCTGCGTACACGCTCCAATCACAAACTAGCTACTTTGTTTTGCCGGCGGTTTCATTGTCATTTTATTCTCGCCTTGACGCCTGCTTGCGCTACACTGCATTGGCCTCTATATATGACCTTAAGTCATAATTGCTTTGTCCTTGCCACTTACACTCTTATACTTGGTATTTATTTCACTTATGGCTTTGAATGTATCTGTCCTGCGTATTGCAATTACAATTAATGCTACTTTGTTTATCTAGCTGAAGGATAGCGCTTTCGTGGTCATGTTGGTATTTACAAGTAACTTACATGCTTCGTAAACATTACGTTATTTTAATGCAGAGATGAACCTGTTCCAGATTTCTATGTACATTGGAACTTAATCTAGACATAGCTGACTTAGAAACTAGTTACATGTTTTCCTTTTTAGTGGGATCAGGAACCAATAATTGTCAAGCGACCCTTGTCCTTGACGAAAATAAATTTCGTTTCTGGATCATTGCTCCTTGAACTTAAAAAAAATTCTTACTTACTATGTTTTATTTTCACTTCTTTAGCATTTCATATCGCAGAAGCCGGCTTGTTAGGCACATCCTTCGCTTTATATTTCATTTCTCTCTCTTAAATATTATCTCCTTAAAACTAAATCTTAAAACTAGAGTTCTTGGAGTTGATCACTTTCTTTGTTAAACAAGATTTTTTTTATCAGCTTGTCTGTACCTAAATTATGGCTCAAGATAACATATTTTAAATTGTCTGCTGTATAGCAAGATAGACTCACTGTCGTGTAATATATATTCTAAGCATTTTTTTTTTTTAACGAAGTCAAATCAGTTGTCACGTAGTCACTAGCGGCTAACCTTCTCTTGTCATTATAAAGCTTTCCTTTTGACTTATTCTGTAGCATGATATTTTTTAAGATCAGAGTGATGGTATAATCCTTTTATTTTTCCATTTGCGGGATCAGAAATCAGATAACAACCTATATGCGGTATACGAAGGATCTCGTAAGGTCCCTCAAAAAGACTTTGCCATTTTCGATTTTTGTGTAAGAGCAACGATGGTTTAAAGTGTGTTTTTAGCAAGACCTTTTCGCCTACTTTATAAGCTAACACCTTATTAATATGTTTGTCATACGCCTTCTTGCGTAAATTGGCTTGGGTGGTCAACGTTGTTAGAGCTTGTCTTATTCTGGCGTCTAAACTAGCACTTGTGTTGTTACACTTAGGAATTGAATTGACCTTGAACATCCTTGGACGGGTAATGTTGGAATTTAATTAATGTACTAATTTGCTTATAGAAACATAAGGACATAGCATTAATATTTGCACCTGTATCTAGGATTACAGTCGTCAAAATTCCGGCTAGAGGAAGTTTTGTCATAGCTTGCACTTGGTCATCTATCGGTTCATCACCGTCATTTGTCTCTTTCTCTTGTAATAATTCTTGTCTCATGTCAATCCCGTCATTGTATCTCAGTACAAGTACGTCATAGTTAGTCTCCTTCGAAGTGGTAGCCTCTATTCTGTCTCACAGCATCACTTAGGGAGCTTTCAGATGCTGGACTTAGTTTTCCTGCTTGTGTGGTTTTGATTGGCCTTCATCATTAGAAAGTTCGACCAATCTGACATTGTGAGAACACTGAGGAACAAAATTACTGTTATGCACAAACCTCGTGTCAAAACGTTGCTGCGTTTGTTCTGGTGTCCAATACGTGTTACTGTCTTCCGCGTTTGCGAAAAATACAGGGGGATTGTAATGCCTTCGCGGGGTCTGATAATTTTTATTACTATTATGATTTCCGGAATTGTTACTGTGAAATCCACCTTCACACTGTGGGTTGCCGTTAAACTATGTGTTTCTGTACATTCCCTGCGCTTGATTTTTACTAGGCGCGGAGTTGTATAGGTATGAGTGGGCGTTATCAGCTGTTGGTTGCTGCCCGTAATCTGAGTGTTGGCTGCGCGAGTACGGTGCATTCCATTGCGATCCGCTCTGCTGTTGCCAACCTTTTTGACTGAAACCGTTTCCAAACTTCTGCTTGTACGGTTGATTGCCGTACTGGTTACCAGTCGTGTTATAAACGGGATTGAATCGGTTGTGTTGATTATGTCTATTCCTTTTGTGCGGATACCCACTGCCTTTATTTCCGTTTTGCCAATCGTTACTACTTTTTGAACCGTTCCCTGGCTTTTCATAGCCGTTACTGTCGTAATGTTGTGGCCAAGAATTGTGCGGAGTATTCCGCGGTTTGTTAGCTCTCATGTCCTCATAGATCAGGTCTAGGGAATCTAATATCGACAGAAAGGTATCTGGATCATCATCTGGTATGGCTATCAGCTTTTCACGAATCGAAATGGGTAATTTAGACTTGAGAATCATAATTACATCTTTACTATTGATGGGGTTATCCCAATACCTAATTTTGCCAAGATATTTTTCGAAGTACTTTCTCAGGCTACTATTCCTGGGGTCAAATTGTTCTGCATTATAGACTTCTTTACGAAGGCGCTTCTGAACACCTTCGCTCCAAAATTTTCTGAGGAAACAGTGCTCAAACTCCTCATATGTTCGACACTTATCAACCATTTCTGTTCCCCATATTGCCGATTCGCCACCTATATATCCGGTAACAAATTGGATACGCTGTCTATCAGTCCACGAATTTGGAAAAATGCCGGAGAATCCACGAAGAAAGACAATTGGGTGGATATTTAGTTTTTCTGGGTTAAAGGTTTGAAAAACTCGATGCTTTATCATGCTTTCTTCCTTCATCATTTTTACTACTGAGTCAGATTCTTGATTTCGGTGACTAACTGGAATATGTGGTGGTGAAGTGTGTTCATTAGATACAACAGGTATTCGGAATTGCCGAAATAATTCATCTTCTTCCTCTGAGGCTAAAGAGTTAGGATAATTCGGTCTCTGTATTCGGGAACTACTACTCACTTGTGCCTTCAGGTTATTTAGCTGTTCCGTTACCTCTTGCTTCCAATTTGGTAATTCTTGCTGAAGGGTACGCCTAATGCTACCGAGTTCAGACATTACGGTATCTCCGGAGCTTCCAGGAGCTGACAAGATACCAAGAGTGGTTGCTTTCACAGTCTCTACTAGGCCTTTGTTAATTTTATCTTCGACAAATTTGTGCTTTCCAGCAATCCAGTTCTCATACTTTTCTCTAAATTCTCTCTCATGACTATCTAGCCTCTCCTTTACTTTCGTTTCCGTTTCCAGAGTCAAATTTGACATTCCCTCAGTTAGTTTTTCTACCTGCGTAGTTACTCTGTCTAATCTGTGATTCACCGTGGTTACGGTGGAGTCAAGATTCTTGGTTGCGATTCGGATGTCAGCTGTCTCGCTTTGCATGGTAGCTAAAGTGTCATTCAGTTCGAAAATTATTCCACTTCGCATTTGAGAAACAGCATCCTTAACTTGCTTTGCTACTTCTTTGGCTACGTTTTCTCTAACAGTTTTTATTTCTTCGCTTACTGTAGAAAGTTTATCTTCAATTGAGGCTAACATTTGTCTATTTTCGTCTTTCAAATCATTTTTAATGGAATTCACCATTTGGCGATTTTCCTCTTTCAATTGGCGATTTCCGTCCTGCATCATTTGACTTATTTGACTCAGAAGCTGTTTGAATACATCGTCTGTCACTACCCCTGAATTGCTTTCACCTGCCTCCCTTGCAACCGGTATATGGCTACGACTACTAGTGGCAGAAACTATGCTGGCATTGTCTAGTTCAGTACCAGTAACATTATGGTGTGAGGCACTAAAGTCCGTAAGATTTCCCACTTCACTTTCTACAATTGTTTCAATTGGTGTCTCAGCACTACTAATTACCGTGCGGGACCGTAAGCGACGCGACACTTCACACGTTTCATTCCGTTCATTTGAATCTAGTGATGACATTTTATCGTCTGTCATAGCTCACTTATTTACAAACAGTAAGTCAATGAAGTTCGTTTGAGCTACGGCCGTCAGCTGTCGACAGAGATGTAATTTATCGGTTGCGAGTCGGTTGTCACTGCTACGTCACAAGATCGGATGTCGGGAGATGCACGTCACGAGAACAAGAGACTATTCTGGACCGTAAAGAAAGTATGGCTGCACACTGTTCAAAATAAATGAAAACTAAGGCTGGTCATCTCCGTGAACAGGCAGCGGACATTTAAAAACAAATGATATGCAATACACAACAATGGAATTTAAACAATACTTGAAGAAATTACTAATCTACTAAATGCAATCTACTGAATTCAAAGCAAATTTTACTGCAACTACTAAAGATCGCCACAAATTGATGAATGTCGGCTGAAATTAAGGAAGCTTGGCTACGGCTAACGAAATTTTAACTTACGTTACTGATGACTGCCTTGGGCGTTGCAACTAGATTTTCGCACAAATTCTGTTCAAAAAAAAATCTCTCTTCCGTAATTTTCTCTGAATATCCCGTTTCTTTCGCTCAATGGAAATTTTATTGGATGGCGTTTGATGTCATGTAACAAATAAAAAGCACAAGATTAGCTACAATTATTTATGAATATATCCACAATGCCTATCTTACATAAATTTTTTATTCCTTTTTTTTAAATTCAGGTCCCTGTTCGGGCGCCAATTATAACGATATGTTTACGTAACGTGTATACATAAACATACAGTTATAAATGTCCCCGTTCGTCGTCTGATCAGTCGGAAGTTGCATTGCATAGGAGAGTAAATGCCTATTCAAAATATAATTATTTTGGATAGCTCAACATGAATTTCCTAAGGGACCGTAGTTTATCATGCATTTACCAGTAGAATATGGCGCGGAGAAAGTATTTCGCCGCATGCAACTTCCGTCCGAACTCGACGAAAGAATTCGTGACTGTGAACTCTCTATTTGGCAGAAACATAAAGAAAATTAAATAACTTCATGAAGGAGTGAGACATAGATTCTATATTAAATAAATAGTCCATACACCAGTTCCATGAAACTCTGAATTTATGGCAATTAATAGACGAACTTACACTGCAATGAAGGCTTTAACATGGATGACGTTTTGACTGGCACTTCTCTTAATGAAAACAATTCCTTCGACGTTTTCACATGCACGTCGCACAATAAATCTACTGCTAGGCACTTTTAGTATTACACATTTACACTAGAACAATATTAATTTTAACAATAATAATACGGCGGCAAGACATGCGCGTCCGACACAAGTTACAGGAGACAAGAGAAGAATGAGTAACTGTTCATCGAGAATATCTCGTACCTCCAAAAAAAAAATGTGTAAAAGCGTTCTTCTTCTGTCTGTTTTTCGCGCCGCGGTTTTCAAAGTCAATAACTCACTGCATCTCTGATGGCGCTTCGACAATAAACAAGTTACGTCACAGGTCGTTCACCTTTTACATTCTCGCAACATTATTTGCTAACTGTAGCTGTTGCCGAGCGACTGCTCGATTAGTGAATGATTTAAAATGATAAGACAATCACATAATGTTACAAGGCCCACTGCAGCCCTTGTAGAAATAATGGTACTGGTGGGTCATCAAAGATGCAGAGCCACTGTAGTCCTTGTCGAGATGGCCAGCAGCCATCTGTTGTGGTTGTGCAGGTGCACAATCACCACTGAAGAGTGTTGCAGATAATATAGCAAGTCCATGAACCACCACTTGTGCACTCACAAAATTTTTTTTGAAATGTCCTTCGAACCAGCAATGCTGTTATCCAGTCCCTTGCTGAATTATTACCACACGTGCAAACACTATCTGTCCCTACTTCTCACATATTGTCCATATACTATGACCAACAGAAATGTGTGCAGTGAAATGTAACTTACAAGTTACTTAATTTGATGAACTGGTGTCAATTACAATTTTATAACATAAGAATACAATTGCAAAGGTACAAAATACATCATTAAAGAACATAACAATACAGATAACATTTGTAGTACATGCTTTACAAAAGAATCGAAATAACACATACATCAGTGTTACAGGAATTATGACATGAATACATACATAAAAGATCAGAATAACTTTCGAAACATCAACTTCACACATGAGCATTAAAACAAAACAGAATAAATAATGTCTAAGCATCTTTACAAGGTAAATAATATAGTAGTAGAAAAATTCTACAACGAAACTCTCATTAGATAAACACATAAATACAGGAAGAACACAAATACACAAAGGTACACAAACACATAGCAGAATAAGACAAAAGGAAACGACAGGGTTTGTTTTACGGCAGTATCTTTTAAACAAAACTTTCCTTACTTCTTGGAGATCTCCCTTCGTTTTTCATTATTTCAGAAAGTGCTATCTATACCTGCTTTCTGTACTTTTTTCGTAAAACATTTGAATGCATTTTTTTCCAATTCATCGCAACTCATTCTCTTATATAGTCTACCCCCTCTTAAGCTAAATTAAATCTACTGAGCTCAGATGCTATGTTAAGGGACGAGGCAATGCAGCAGCACAAAACAGTTAACACAATCAGCAATCACAAAAAAATTCAAATTGGCAAAGCAAGCAGCAGTATTACAACTAATATAGGGCAATGAGCAGCAAACAAGAAAAATAAATCAGTAGTAAAACTGGCTTAACAGAGTAATGTAATGTGAAATTTAGTAGCACTATGCCTGGCAAACAGCAGCAGCAAATGCAATAACTTATATCTAAACATGACAAAGCTCAAGGAGAAAAAATATTACAGTAGAAATGACTATGTTTAATACCTATGTCACATCTTAACACTAGGGTGATGCATCACCTTAAATTACACTACAAATAAGTTACCCAGTCATTGACAAAAATTATGTATGCTATTCCTGTGAAGGGAAATGTGTTTTTGTATACCCTCGTTTTTTTGAAGTAGATTATAAAATGGTTATTTACTGAATCTGTAGGCATAAAATATGTATATTAGTACATCTATTAAATTTTATTTTAACAAATGCTGCAGTGCAGTTAGAAACTAGATATTAAACAAAATAGGCAAAGCAAGGCGTGAAAGGTCATTCACTAGCCATATGGCATTTCATAATGCAGTAAACAATCTTTCAGCTAGCAAGGCAATAGATGTGAAATGTTTCTGATCATTTCATTAAGCATTTTAGTAAACATCATAAATTACGAGCTCCACAGTGTAATCGTATGTTTTCAAGTTTGAGCGAGTCGTATTTGCGATGCTTTCTACAAAGAAATGTCAATAGCGAGGATAATGGCCTCCCTTTTTTTTTTTTTTTTTTTTAGACCCTTCCTTTTGCAAGAGTGCTCAGTAGGTATGAAATGTGTGCTGGCACGTTGAGGCTGTCAGCTATGCTGACAGTGACTAAGAAACCATTTGAACCAATGGTCCAATAATAATGACTAACCTTTAAATCAGCTGGTCTTCTATAAGACAAATCCAACATAAAATACAATAATGAGGAACAATTATTGATGTATAGCAGACAGAGAAAACTGATTCCAAAGACGTTCAGTCATGACTTCAGAATGCACTATAAACAGCAATGCTAAACTATACTACAGAGACAAAAATGTGGATTTTGCAAGCATTTCTCAATTCAAGAAATTAAGCCAAGTGTTACAGAGCAAGGAAATCTTAAACAGTATCTGCCACAAGCCATTTAGATTGAGATAGTATACAATGAAATACATGCAAAAATTGTCAAACCAAAAACTAACATCTTATTTCAGTTAAGAAAATTGGACATTTCTAGACAACAGATGACAGGGACAGTGATAAGATGTAAACACGATACTTTTACACTGTGCTTATGATGGCAGGGTCGCCATATGAAACGTCCCCTTAGGAAAATTATACATGACTGTGTTTAAACCGACAAACAATATTTTTAGCGCAACGCAATCTGATGTTCAAAAATCCCTACAAAAGAATGGCCCTGACTAAAATTAACCTATACGTTTCACAAATCACTTACCTCACAAAAATCTTGGTTACTCGAACTACTGCAATACAGCGAGCGCCACTACTGCCAGCTAAATAAAAGATTCTAAATACAGAAGGCACCAACCACTGATACGCATAGTTAGCAAATGAAAGATTTTAATAGAGAACAAACAATGTATTTACCTTAATAGTGTTGAAAAATCATAATATACATAGCAGTTCATGACATCCAGTCTTAAAAATTTCAAAACTCCTCCATTTCTCTCCCCACATCCACCGCTGCTGGTGGCTCACCTCCAACTGCGCAACGCTACGCGCTGTTAACATCCAGCTGCCCAACACTACAATAGCCAACAACAATGCAAACCAGTCACAGACTGCACACAGCACAGCCAGTGATTTTCATACAGAGCGCTATGTGGCGCTACCAATAAAAAAAACCTATACGGTCTACTTACAACGTACGCGTTTCAGTCGTTTTTGCCGATGTCATGGTGTTAACATTGGTCACATGCGTGGGTCGTCAGCTTTGGGGGCTCATCTTTGGGAGTGTTCGGTGCCCTGTGTGCTCAGACGTGCTTCTTCTCTGCCCAGCTTCAAAGTTTGGTGTTAGTTCCGCGACAGTTCGCCGCCTATCCTGTTTCACCAGTCTGCCCAACAGTCGACATCCGATACCTGTAATGAGGGGTGGCCGCCAAATCCCACGATGCCTGAATATGGTTTCACATTGAAATCGCCATGTGCTAAAGACACTCACCACAGCGCTCCTCCAACACCTGACAAGTCGTGCAGTTTCAGAAATGCCCGTGCCGAGCCTCCGGGCCATCGCAATCTGGCCTCGTCCAAACTCAGGTAGACCATGTGCCTTCCCCATTCTACACACGGACAGCACGCCCACTGATTCTACTAATACATGCACTGTGCGTGTGTCTGAGTAGCAGCATTCCTTGCCAGGTGGAGCTGCTATCGCCTGGAAGGGTTTGTACCGATAGAATGCCGGTGGTCATAATGTTATGGCTATCAGTGTATGTTGGCTGTCGTTGTGTCTATATTAAACTGTTTGTCATTGCAAATGTTCCAAGTAACGAAGACACCCATGCACCTATTATTTTAGAGCTTTGGCCCCTAATACGGACCTTGTTGAAATGTTTGATTATTCAGCACGCTTTCTGAATCAATGAGCTGTGTAACTGGCAACTTACTAAAATAGAATGTGGCTGAAACATGTAATAAGTGACGAAAATCGAAACGTTGCGATTACAAACGTGCAGAGGATGAGGTGACCGGCACGAAATACATTACACCAGATCGAATCATCAATGAAGTATTATTTCATGATGTGTTAACTAAAGCACGTAAAATTTTTTAACATTCTTAAGTATGAATAAGACAATAAAAAAACATGCATTTAAGTGAAATATTAAAAATTTAAATAGCTTCTGTCTGCGCCGCAGTGCAGGTTACCGGCGCTAGCACATCAAAATTCGTTGGATCTCAAGCGTTGGATGCAGCCAATTACCGAAAAAAAAATATCGGCGTATCTCGATGAATTGACTGTTGAACATTTACCATTATGTCAGACCTCATGAGAAAATCTGTCAGTTAAATGGGTACTCACCGGGAGCCAAGTAATAAGGGATATGGCATTTAGAGTCACCCCCTGTCACGTCGAGGCTCAAAGAGAGTTAGGTAGGACGTGTTGCACAAACTAAAAACAAGAGATATCCATTGAAGCATTAGAAACTCCTTGTGGCGGTAACATAGGTCCCTGTCATCCACCCTGAATCTCCACGCTCCAGAACTCCACTGCTGTAGTTGCCCCGAAACAATGGCGCCATCGCACTGTACCTCACCCCATTCGTACACGACGCAGGGTACATGCGCGCCAGCAGTGTGGTGGCTGTGATTAAGCGAGAGCATCCATTAGCGTCGCAATTAAGCGGGACGGAAATGCATCGCACCCGAGGTGGGATTACACAGCAGGAATGCATGGAAACGCGAGGCATAGTGATGGCACTTGGGATCGCTGGCTGCATCTTTGCGGCTCTCTGCGACATGCGAACGGTCTTGTGTACTCGAGCTAAATAATGGGCAATTGAAAAATCGCTTCCGCAACATAATGATTGTATCATAGCGGATATAAATGCTCTTTGTGATACTCCTCTGCGTTCTAATTACTTAAGCACTACATGAAATCATGCTACACCTTCACATGTTCCATCGTAAACAACATCAGTAGATCGAAATGATGATGTAGATTCTCAACATAAATCTACATACATACTACGCATCATAGGGACAGCTAGGTAGTTTGGCACCCACTGCTGAGTTTTAAATTTTCACCCTCCCCCCTCCCCCTAACCACGCCAGGCCGCCCAACCACGGGAAACCCACAAAACAAAACAAAAAAATTTCGGGCGGGAGTAAGTGATAAGCAAGCAACGTACAGTATTACATATTTTGTTATTCGTTTCTATGAATGGAAATGAGCTAAACCACAATCACTACTAGTGATTCTCTAGCAGAAGGAGGTTTCTACTCATTGGTCTGTAGATGACCACAGTAGTGGTCAAAACCGGTCACCGTATTAAATCAATTGTGATCAAGACTGTTTTTAATAGCAAATATTTGTACATAAATTTGATTTAGTATACCGAAAGACAATTGCTGTGACCATAGTGATGTCACATTTCCTTAATTTCTTAATTTCCTTCGTTTGCGTAGTTTTCAGATAATATATGTACAGTACACGTATTCAGACCACATTTAGGTAATATTTTCTTAATTGTTTCATTCTATTTATTTCAGTAATGGTTAGCTAATCTATGTGCGAAACATTTACTCATACCATAATTAGTCATATACAGGGCGACAGTTACTGAACTATAAGAAAAAAATAGATTAGTTACATACTACAGCATGCACACACTTCATTCAACATGTAAATGTCACTACAGATATTCGGATTTAGGTTACGGCATGTTCGATATGCCTGCCATCATTGGCGATGATGTGGCGTAGATAAATACCGAAATTCTGCATGACCCGTGAAGTCTCGGGACGTCGCTCCTGTCGATGACCTCCTGAATGGTTATTTTCAGCTCAGTAGTGGTTTTGTGGTTACTGCTGTATAGCTTATCTTTAATGCAGTCCCACAAAAATGAGTCGCATGTGTTCATATCCGCAGAATATGGCGGCCAATCGATGCCCATTTCAGTGACCTCTGAGAACCACAGAGCCAGAATGCGTTCCCCAAACTACTTCTCCTGGACATCAAACACTTTCCTACTTCTATGGAGTCCAACTCCATCTTACATGAATCATATCTTGTCGATATCAGGATCACTTTGAATAATGAGGATGAAATCATCTTCCAGATCCTTCATGTGCCATTCGATAGTCACCCTGACATCAAGGCATATCACATCGATTATGCAGTGACTGGACGTTGCACACCAGACAGTCACCCGTTCAGAATGAAGAGACTTCTCGATCGCGAAATGTGAATTCTCAGTTCCCCAAATGCACGATTTTTGCTTATTGACGAACACATCCAAATGAAAGTGGGCCTTGTTGATAAAACAAACCGTATACACGCATACTAATTCCCATCGTGCCCCACGGCTAACAGTGCAGTTTGAAGGTCCTAACGAAAACCGTTCAGAAGTTATGACGATTTTATTTCATATAGTTCAATATTTGTCACCCTATACATTTTTAAGCTCGCTAAAAGCAGCTGTGAAGATGAGATAAGAAGACGGATCACGATAGGGCAAGTGGCTACGAAGAAGCTCACCAATATCTGGCAGAAAAGATTAACAAAGAATACCACAAAGGACCGGCTTGTTGAAAGGAATGTTTTTTCCGTATTCTTTTACGGTTGTGAAACACGGCCCTTTAAAACCAGAGACAAACAGCACAGCGATGCATTTGAGCTTTGGCGCTAGCAAGGGCTGCTGCACATAAAATAGACTGAAAGACGTACAAATGTATCCATTACTGACCACCTCATATCTCCAGGCGCCTTTCTTCTCGTGTCAACCAAACCTTTTCCAGTTCCTTGGCCATATTGTCAGAAGAGATAGGGAAAACCGAGGGATATTAATTGTAGAACGGAAGATCGAGAGCATTGGACCAAGGAGAACAGCAGCGAGTAATAGGATTTATCAAATCAAGAAGATCTCTGTTCAGCAGGATCTAAGAAAAGTAGGTAACCTTCCAGGATAGAGATGCTTGCATCATGGGGTCACGGCACTCAGCAATGAGCACAACAACTTGTATCGAAAAACCTATTGAGATAACATTTAGATAATTAACTCTCCATGATGACGTCAGTATCAGGACTGGGTGTCCGTCATAACTCTTTCATTTTGCAAATTTCTAACAAATATTAACACCTTAAAGCATGTGCTTAGGGAGCATATGTATTACAGGATTATGTGAATATCAGTTAGTAACCGTCTAACTGTTGCCAGAATCTTGATTTCTGTAATATTTTTGTCAGGACTTTCGGTCCATGAGAATATTTGCTTATTATCAGACTAGGACAACATTTATCTGGTTTAGTTGATGAATGAGGATGGCGAAAATTGATGATCTGTATACATTAGACGATCTGCTTCGAATGTGTTCTGATGATGATTCTTCTTCTTCTTTTGCTTGTGCCTTTTGCTTGCAGTTTTCGTAGGGTCGGCATTGTTACAACTGGATTTGGCATCATTAATTTAAAGGGATGGCCAGATGCCCTTCCTCTCGGCATCCCATACCCCCCAGGACGGAATCATTGTACCTCAGCTGTCTGCGTCTAGGGTAAACCATGGAATAGTGCGAACGTGTTTCAAATGTCTGCGTGGCGTGTAACTGAGGCGGGATGAGGGGACTAGCCCGGTATTCCATCGCATGGGGCTGTCATTCTTCTCATACGGGATGACTTCGTGGTCAACCCATTTCACTGACTACCCATCTTCAAGCTGTTGCAGTTCACCTTTTCCTTCCCTGCCTGACTTTTTCCCTGTGTGCCAAATATGTACCTCTATCGGTCGATGTCACCAGGGCAGACTTCCTTCAGCTTATTGGGCAGCTCCTCCCTCATTTAAGATACTCGGTGTCTTAAATGCACATCATTCCCTTTGGGGTTCTCCCAGGACCTGTGAGAGAGCTGCCCTGTTGGCTGACCTTCTTAACCACCTCAACAACTTCTGCCTTAATACTGGAGCATCCACTTTCCCTTCCAACTCCTCACTCACCTATTCCCATCCGAACCAATCCTTTTCCATGCCCAGCTTGCCCATCATCTTGAGTGGCCCGTTCATTCTGACGCCAATTCAAGCGACCATTTACTGTGTGCTCTCTGTCTGCTGACTCCAACCCCATCCACATGAACGCCCACATGAACGCTTACTAAGGTTGACAGGCAGCTTTACTCCTCCCTGGCGAATTTCGAATAAAAATATTTCCTCAGTTGTGATGACCAGGTGGTCTATCTCACAAACATCGTTACTGCTGCATAACGTTCCACTCCATGCACTTCGAATTTACCACGTCGTGTCCCAGTGCCTTGCGGTCGCAGGTTCGAATCCTGCCTCGGGCATGGATGCGTGTGATGTCCTTAGGTTAGTTAGGTTTTGGTAGTTCTAAGTTCTAGGGGACTGATGACCTCAGAAGTTAATTCCCATAGTGCTCAGAGACATTTGAACCAGTGCCTTGGTAGACTGATGCATGCCGCGCCGCAATCCGCGCACGGAGACGTGCTCTCCGCGCTTATAACCGCCACCGTAAGCTGGAAAACTGTAGTCCTTATAAAAACATGCGTGCAAAGTGTCGTAGACTTCTTCGGGCTAGCAAAAGAGCTATCTGCAGTCACTAGTTCTTTTAATCGTCCAACACCTTCCTCTGTTGTGTGGGCCAAGCGCAGACGCATCACTGGAACCTAGATCCATTCCCCATTTTCCGGGCTATCAGTAGCTGACGATGTCATCATGGACCGTATTGCAATCTGCAACACCTTGGGCCGCCATTTTGCGGATTTTTCGAGCTCTTCCCACTATCACCCTGCTCTCCTATATCGGAAACCACTGGAGGAGGCTCTGGCTATACCCTTCTCTTCTCGGAATCGTGAGTGGTAAAATGCAGCCTTGACATCTTTACTATGAGGGAGCTAGACCATGCTCTCAGTTCATCCCGATCCTCCGCCCCAGGGCCAGACGCCATCCACATTCAGATGATGCAGCACCTCTCTCTGTTGTGGGCAAACACTTTCTTCGTAACACGTACAACCGTATCTGGGCTGAGGGCACACTTCCTGGACGCTGGCGTGAAGCTTCCGTCATACCCACACCTAAGACAGGTAAGGACGTAAACCTTCCTTCTGGCTACAGCACCGCCTCTCTTAACAGCTGCGTTTGCAAGGTGATGGAACGTTTGATTCATGCCTGGCTGGTGTGGTGGCACGATTCTTGCCATTTACTAACGAATGCCAAGTGTGGATTTCGAGTGCAGCGTTCTGCAGTTGACCATGTCATTACTTTGTCTAGCCAAGTTATGAATGGTTTTCTGCGGCATTCTCAGACTGTGGCCGTGTTTTTCTATTTGGAGAAGGCTTACGACACCTGCAGGAGAACTGATGTCCTCCGTGCTCTTTAGATGTGGGACTTGCGTGGGCGCCTGCCCTGTGTTCTTTGGGTACTTTTACAAGACCCAGTTCTCAAGGTGCGTGTTGGTTATGCCTTGTCTGACATCTTTACCCAGGAAAATGGTGTGCCTCAGAGTTCCGTCCTGAGTATTAGGCACTACCTTTTTAGCCACTGGATCTGCTATCGGCATTAACCCTATAATGGCCTGTCTCCCACCGGGCATCTCTGGTTCCCTTCTTGTCGATGATTTTGCATCTATTGCAGTTCTCCACGGACCTGTCTCCCTGAGCGTCGTCTTCAGCGTTGTCTTGATCGTCTTTAGTCATGGAGCATCCACAATGTCTTTCTCTTTTCCCCTGACAAAACCGTCTCTATGTTTCTGGCGGCGCGAATGGTTTCTCTCTCCATATCTGGTATCTGCATGTTGGCACTACGAAATTCCTGGGGCTCCTGCTCAATAGGAAACACTCTTAATCCTTCAGTGTATCTTACCTGGCAGATCGCTGTACTTGGTCCCTCAATGTTCTACGTGTCCTCAATGGTACTTCCTGGGCTGCCGATCGAACCACCCTCCTCCCTTTATACCGGTCCCTTGTCCGTTCGAAACTCGACTACGCGTGCTTCGTTAATGGATCTGCGAGCCCACCCCCTTCTACACCGTCTCAACACTATCCATCATCATTGCATTCGTTTAGCCATAGGCTTCTTTTACACCAGCGCGGTTGAGAGTCTGCATGCGGAAGCTGTTGAACTACCACTGTCCTACCACCGTGACCTTCTCATTAGCAGGTATGCATGCAGTTTGTCTGCCATGCGTGGCCACCCCTCCTATGCCTCCTTCTTTGATGATTCCTTTGATCGCCAGTATGGGGCTCGTCCCTCTTCTTTATTACCTCCTGGAGTCTGCTTTCGTCACTTTATACTGTTGCTTAACTTCACGCTACCTGAAACCTTCCCTGTGTTGTGTGAAACATTCACCACCTACGCTTTGTTAATCTTGGCCTTAATTTGCTTTCTAGGGACACCACTCCAGCCTAGCTCTATCGCCTTCAGTTTCACGACCTTAGCATGGAATTTCGCGTAGCTACCTTAGCATACACTGATGGCTCCCTGACTAACCGTGGGGTCGGGTGTGCCTTCGCCATTGGCACCCGCGTCTTAGGATATTGAATTCTGGTACATTCCTCAGTATCTACAGCCGAGCTTTTCGCCTTTTATCAGGCCATGGAGTACATCCAGTGACACAGCCTTCCCAATTGTGTCCTCTGCTCAGACTCACTCAGCGCCCTCCAAAGTCTCTGTGCGCTGTGCACTGCTCGTCCCTTAGTGCAGAAAAACTGTTACTTGGTGGAGCCGGTGTGATGTTTATGTGGGTTCCTGGTCATGTCTGTCTGCCAAGAAAGGTGGTTTCTGAATCTGCTGCCATGGTTGCAGTCCTCGTACCTCAGCCCGCTAGTACCTACATTCCCTCTGATGATCTCTACGTTGCCGTCTGGCAGGTGCTGTCCCTTTGCCATCGCCCTTCACGGGAATAAGCTTCGACATTAAGCCTCTCCCGTCGTCTTGGACGACCTGCTCTCAGCCCTCCCGCCGGGAAGGGATTATTTTAACTCGGCTGCGTATTGGGCACTGCCTTTTTAGCCATCATCGTTTTCTCAGTGGCGCAACCCCACCATTTTGTACGCATTGCGCCCAAATTTTAACTGTTTACCACTTCCTGCTGGAATGCTCTTTTTTTTAACAATTTACGTTCCAGCGTTGGCGTCTTATTTATCGGCCGTTTTAGCGAACGACGGGCGGGCTGTCGACCGCGTTTTACTGTTTATCCACCGAAGCAATATGGCGAAGGCCATTTAATTTTCGTTTTGGACCTCCATTTCTGCATGGTGTTTTTTTAACCCTATTTCCACGTGCCGATTTTCAGGTGTCTCCTATTCTGCCCATTGGGACTGACGTATAGTGGTTTCCCTCGTCTGTGTTCGTGTTCTGAATTTTTGACTTGGGCGCGTATGACCCCAGTTTTTTTGCAACCTAAAATATAACAAAACAAAGCATTTATTTCATTTTCGAGTAAATCAGGAATTTTTTATATGTTCGGTAAAGTGTTCAAGGAAGATTTGCCGTAGCTTTGCAGTTACTTCAGACATTTTGAGTACATTTCGTACTGTCATTTTTCAAACGGCTGTAGTTCATATTGCACCCGTCACTATTTTTCTAAGAATTCTTCTTTTTAAACTCCCTGTGCTGGTCAGCTTATAGTTCATCGTCAAGGAAACATGCGTATGAATATTCTGCTTTTACAACTGTGGTGCAGTATTTTAATGAAGTATTTCTAGATCTGCGTACGTAGTTGTTTATCAGACGACAAACTCCTTTCATTTCATTAAATATTTCTTAAAGAACAGAGCAGCACACTGTAAACGGGAATGCTGTAAGAAAATGAAACACGTACAGCCGTTCTTATTTTGTAATTTATTGCGTAGCTACCGGTTCGGCGCTTCTGTGCACCATCTTCAGGCTGCAGTTGTTGCTGTAGGGGTTATCGCGATTCAAATATAAGATGCATAGTGGCCAACAAGCTTTTTACGCAGACTGCCTGTAACTGTGATGTCGTTTCTCCAACCATCAACTGCGAATTGGTTAGAGAGACAACATCACAGCAACAGGTAGTCTGCATAAAACAGTTGTTGGCGACTGACGCATCGCATATATGAATCGTGATGACCCCTTCAGCATCAACTACAGCCTGAATATCGTCCACTGAAGCGCTGAAACTGGTAGCTACACAATAAATGAGAACATAAGGATTCCTGTAGATGTTTCATTTTCTTCAAATAGCGAACGGCCGTAGTTGCCGAGACCCACAGGCACAAGGACATTCATACAAAGTGGAGGTCCGTATGAACGTCACAGTGCTGCCCTTCAGGCAACCAAATTATCTCAGTAACTTTTGATAAGACGTTATCTTTCAGGAAACTTTCTTGGGAATTAAGCACATGAAACAACTTTATGTATAATCTCTGCGCTACTGAGTGATTTCAAATTAGTGGCTTCTACGGCTGTACAGTGTGCTCCAGTGCAGCTGAACAATTCTCAACTAAATAGGTTTTACACTCAGCTCAATACCATCATGAGAATAATCAGTGGCTTCCAACACAGCCACAACGCATCACTTCTCTTTACCTGGCAAGAAGTGCTGCTACAGGAATATCCCAAAATAATCAAGGAAATTTAACTTCACATCCATGAGGATATTGACAGGTTGACAATAAACCGATATCGTTACAGAGGGCAACCCCTGCCAATGGCCCAACACCTTGCTGATAGCAGCTTCACCACTGACAACAAATGGCGTGAAACCTGGATTAAGAGTGCTGCGTGCCAAGTACAGTATCTTGTTGATCTTGTATTGAGTCCAAACGGCTCTGAAATCCGGCGCCTAGAGAGGAACAATAGAAATCGCATTGAAACAGGGCACACCATGTGCGTGCAACCTACACAAATGTGGCAAGCAGTGCATGCCAAGCTGTGATATTAATTTTCTCGAAGCGACAGTGTACATCTGTCAAGTACTCGAAACAATGCATTGCAAGTCAGCAGCTGTATCAAACACATCATTCCGCTACCAGTTTGTGTTCATAAAATCATCATTACTGGACTGAAAGCTGAACACTGGTGTTTTGAACATACATATCGATATAATTGCTTTTCACTATGAGTTTGCTTCTGCCTTGTTTCACACAGTATTTACTAATCATTACAACTTATGTCAGAAGATCACAAACATGAAATATGGTAATCATAATCGTTTCATACTCAATTCATGTTGGTGATCTTTCGACATAAGTTGTTGTAATGATTAGTAAATATTATGTGAGCCAAGACAGAGGCGAATTCACAGTGAAGGGATATTGTACCAATGTATATTTGTAAGTCACCAGTGTCTAGCTTTCCCTGTGGTAATGATGGTTTTTTGAACCGCAACCGGTAGAGAAATGAAGGTGTGTTGGTACTGATGGTCGTTTGCAATGCAACATTTAAAGCTGTGGTAGTGAAACACCGAACCAGGCCATACGGCACATGGTCGAGGAGTGTGGACTGCAAGACAGCTGAGCAGTCCACAAGACCTTTCCGTACCTACACCATCAATCGTTCACTGGATAAGGCGTCTGGGTACTAGCATGTAACAACTGTTTGTTTATTTAATGTGTTTAAGTATTTCTTTCCTATTTCTGATTTCATTTCTCACGTCGCGCTACTCGTTGAATAAAGTACTTCATCTACTGGCAAATTTTATTATTATTTTTCTTACCACTTTCTAGTGAGATTCATACCGAGGCCCTAGGACGTAGAATAAGAATACGTAAGAGTATTTACGAAAACGACGAGAGGTATGCCAATTGTTGCTTCGAAAGAGGATAAGTGGATGCCTTTTTGTCTTCTTTCCTGCTTTAATACAATATTACGTTGATAAAATTTCCCTTGTAGGTTAACTAAAACTTTTTCCCACGGTCAAACGAATTAATACATGCCGAACACCTTGCCCTTAATTCAATACGCAGTAAAGTACCAGACGCGAAGGCTCTTAGTATTAAAATAAACATCGGATATCGGCGATAGTTATTGGGAAGTCTGCCGTCAAAGTTCGCATCTGATTTGTAGACTGCGAGCACCTGGCACAGAGGGCGGAAGTGTCGGTACGTGTAGCACCTCCTATCACCATAGTATCTTATTAGTTCTACTAGTGTTGACTGCAGTAGTTCGCGTGCGTCATTTGGTTTTCGTGTGCAAATTTTAGCGAAATAGCAGCGGTACGCTGGTGACTGACTTGTCTACGTTCTTCGAACGGATTGTCTTGGGCCTGTACCTCATTGGTATTTACTGTTTCATCCTGTGCTCCTTGGTAAGTACTGAACACGTTCTGGTGTTGTCCTGCGCAGCGCCCTAACACGTTCACCTGTACAACTGATTACGTAGTAATTAATTCATTTTATGATAGGCCTCGAATAATTAAGTCGTACGGACGATATTTGCTTTATAGAGTGAAGCTGCGATCACTTTCATTATTTAGTCAGGCTATTTATTCTTATTTCGTAAAAAAAAAGAAAAATGAAGCAGGGGCTGCCATCAGTGTTCAGGTATTTGCTAAATTTAACAATTTTTCTGAAAACAAAAATTTCGGAGGTGCATTTTGAATTGTACTTCGAATTACTGGTTTGCGTATTAACTGCTAAGGGAATCCTGACATCCTGGTTACACTATGTAGTCAAATGTGGAGTAACTCCCATACGTCCAGCATTTGCTTGAAAGATAAACTACAGTTGACAACGCTGTGGTAAGTCATGTGCGATGGACATCTTGTAATTGCCAGTAATAAATAGAAAACATATACGTTGACTGTTCTGAGTTGTATGACCAGCTATTATGTGAACACTTCAACGTGACAGTTCATGGGACCCTACGCGGAGTTCCCGGCCTACGAATTGGTAGTGTGGAAGCGTTTCGACCGACCAACTGACAATATGTTTTGTTCGTCTGGTGAGTAGGACAAGCCAACTCCACACACATTGTGCGCGCAAAGCGTCCTAGGAACGTCCGTGTATTGTCAAAGAGCGAGTGGTTAAATCCTGTTCTAATATTGATGATAAGGCGAGAGCAGTTTGAAACTTAAAGCAAATGGTTTTAAAAGAAATTTAAAGACTGCAGCTATTTGTGGGACACCTCTTTGGAGGACTATAGCAATATAGAACCAAGAAATGAAAAAAAATCATTTGTACTAATCCATTATGGTTTCCTGTGGTACGTGCAGAGAAAAAATGTTCGTCGACCTCCTGTATTTCTGGACTCCCTTTCGTTAAGTTTTGTATTCGATACGTACCGGTAATTTGAAACACGAAATACGGATATTTGATAGATATAAATTCATACGATACACCTAAATCGTTGTCTTTAGTCCAGCCCATATCCAAGGCGTCTGCTATGAACAGAAAATGTATTTTATATGTAAACATAATTTACTTCTAATAGTTGCTAAATGCTTCAATTCTTTTATATTTGTTGTTTCTTAGATGACGGGTGCCAAAATCACGTATAGTCTTTCTTCTTGGAATTCAAAACTAGTTTATTAATCTTACGTCATTTTTTCTGCTACATAGATGAATAATATTTTGTTTCTAGACACAATGAGAGGAAGCCGAAAGGCACGCGCTTAAACTCACGCAGGCTGGCGTGAGGTCAAAAGGATACGTAATGAATGCTATAAAGAAAAGTACGTAGCTTCTGGAATACTTAAATTTAATCCACATTTGTAGAACATCGCTCTTGATGATACATTAATTGAATCTCAATATCTATACTGGTAATGGCGCCTTGGTAGGTCGTAGCAAATGTAGCTGAAGGCTAACTATCGTCTCGGCAAATGGGAGCGTAATTCACAGTGAACCATCGCTAGCAACGTCGGCTGTACAACTGGGGCGAGTGCTAGTCAGTGTCTCTAGACCTGCCGTGTGGCGGCGCTCGGTCGGCAATCACTGACAGTGGCGACACGCGGGTCCGTCGTATACTAGCGGACCGCGGCCGATTTAAATGCTACCACCTAGCAAGTGTGGTGCCTGGCGGTGACACCACATAATTAATAACCTTTTTCATGAGCCTCCCGTTTAATCCATTTTTCTGTACCGTGATACAGTACCTTAGTCAACTGTGAACCACGTTATAGGCTCCAGGATTCGTTATATATATATATATATATATATATATATATATATATATATATATATATATATATATCTGTGGCTATACGACAGCACTGTCCTTGAGGTCTTATTAACTTCTTCCAATGTCTGTAAACTGTAATGCAGCTAACAGTCACTCCTCGCAGCTCACAGCCTCTCTTAAAATTGTTTTCGTCAAGAGTTGTTTGATGTTCAGTAGCCACGAAATGCACAAATCACTCCTTGTTTGATAATTACGATAATGATTGGATGTTAGCTGCTTCGCAAGGTGACTTAATTCCTTCCCATGAATTAGCGACTTCCCTGCGCACAGCTTTCTCTCGGCATTGTTACCTCTAAAACACCACAAGACCAAAACTCGTTTTCGTTTGTGTGAAGCCAAGCATTGTATAGTGACACACTCAATGAACTACAAAAGAAGTTGGGCTACGCTGTAAACGCTGACTGCAATCGGTCGGGACGTGTGTAGGCTGACACGCAATCGATCGCCCGACCGACAGATAAATACGTGCTTGTGTAGCGGCCTTCAATAATTTTGAGATGACAGGAGACACACATTGGTTCAAGTAAGCGTCCCACATGAGGCATCGGCGATCACTGGTCGTGTTTCCGCAGCAGCGCACAACATAGGTTTAGGCGGTCTGTTCTACGGTATGGCACACCCGTCTCGGATCGCTCACGCCTTGGCAGGTCTGAATTGTCGTTTTCGCTCCCGGCAGACCGCGCTGTAGGTCATATTTGTGCTTTCGGTAACGACTATTTTCTTGAAAGTGAAAGTGAAGGGCACATATGAAGTGCAGATGTTGGCAACAGCGTGATAGTGGACCGCTCATAAATTGTTGGTTGCGGTGACTGACTGATCCGTAGCGTAGCTGGAGCTATTTCAGTGTTCATGGATGATTCCCTGCTACAAATCGCAATGGCGTGCAGCGAGTCATTTTACATTCACATAGCAAATTGCTTGGTACACGTGACTACTGAAAATTTAAAAGATATTTTAAATATAGGAATGCGAGGTGGGTATTACTGCCTTTCTATACATTGCAACAAAAATTCAACAGAATAAGCTCTGTCAAAAAGGAAGTTTTCTTTTCAGATTTCACTTTGCTTTTAGATATTTTATATCACTAGGTAAGCGACAGATTTTTAATGCTGCAGTGTGCGGCTCCTGTTGTGCTAAGGAAAACCTTAAAGTGGAGTCGTGAATGTAACTTTCCCTTCCTTTATTGTAATAAATTAAATCATTGTTCCTTTCGAATTGTCGGATTATTTACAATAAATTCTATGAGGGAATAAATAAGCTGTGAAGCAGTCGTTACAATGACAGTCTCCTCAAACAAATGTCAACATAATCGGGGGTGAGCACCACATATTCCCATAGCACGCTGTTTAGCAATTAAGACTTAATTTGTTAAAGATAAGTTACTCCAGAAGGTTATTCCGTTTGATATTGCGTGAAACGACGCAAAATCAGAACTTAGTGATTCCTCATTGAGATTTGGAACGATTAAAAGAGAAAATGTGGCTGATGGAATCTATTGGAGTTCAAAAAGCGCTTTTTCAAGTTCAATTTCTCATCGCTAGGGACAACTAAGAATTTTTAAGATTCCACCATATTTAATTCCTTACTCTGTCTAGGTGTGGTGTCACCGCCAGACACCACACTTGCTAGGTGGTAGCTTTTAAATCGGCCGCGGTCCGCTAGTATACGACGGACCCGCAGGTCGCCACTGTCAGTAATTGCAGACCGAGCGCCGCCACACGGCTGGTCTAGTGAGACGTACTAGCACTCGCCCCAGTTGTACAGCCGACGTTGCTAGCCATGGTTCACTGACAACTACGCTCTCATTTGCCGAGACGATAGTTAGCATAGCCTTCAGCTACATTTGCTACGACCTAGCAAGGCGCCGTATTCAATTTATATTGAGATTCTATTACTGTATCATCAAGAGCGATGTTCTACAAATGTGGATTAAAGTTAAGTATTCCAGAAGCTACGTACTTTTCTTTATAGCATTCATTACGTATCCTGTTTCAGACCTCACGCCAGCCTGCGTGAGCTTATAGCGTGCAATTCGGTCTCCTCAAACAAAACAGTGTTGGCACTTCTGCCGACACTTCACTAGGTATGGCTGAAAGGTAATTTGGTGGAGTTGAAACCAACGAATATTAACTCCACATACAGTGGTAACAGCCTGAGTTGTTGTGTAGCCTAATTCTCACGTTCATGCCTTGTTATCGAGCATTCCCATACTTAACGCACTTTGAATCACAACTAAAACAGCAGGATAATTTATGAAAACGTATGTTATGTGAAAAAGTCAGGCATATACTGATTCGTGTTATGCATATGCCGTATATAAAAAACTGTAAATGAATGTGGGAGCTGCTGCGCAAAATTTACACAAACGCTACGTATAATCAATTTCTCATTCATCTAAAATCCGTCAAAGTAATTTCATGAGTCACCTGAAAAGAGCTGCTAAGGTTCGTAGAAAATTCTAGTTCTGTCATTACATAGGGCTGATCTGTGTGTTTCGTTAGCTTACCGTGAATTATCATCTAGCTTCTTACTTCCGAGAGAGGAAATTTGTATTGCCACCATGTCTTTCGTATACTACTTCGACACGACTTCACTCGTGCTATCAACACGAAAACAAAAGATTAACGCAAATATTCGAATCCACGAGTTTTTCCTGACACTCAAGAATACCGCAGTATTTGTCAGTGCTAATGTTTACTGCACACTGGACATCGTTCAGAGTTAGATGCCGTCATTTTACATATTAAGACGATTATATTGCTCAAGCTACATATCCTGCTCACTAAAAGATTTCTCGAGTCGCTTTTTCCATGATTATACAATTTTAAAAAATTCCTGATAGCTCTTGGAAAATAAAATCGTAAATTGATGATAGGTTAGTTACTGAAGCAGGAGGAATATTTTACTGACGTTCTAAAACAATTGTGGTGGTCCGAAGGAGACAACAGGTGGACAGTTCTACGTATGCTGGAGAACAGGCTTACTCAGTAACCGAACCAGTAGGTGATGCCTATTATTTTGGTCGCGGAAAATTGACAACTCGAAGCAAGGGGAAAGAAGTTGAGTGACGTATAGGACTGAACGGACAATTGGCTCACTATTGTCTTCTGCACTCAAAACTATTACCAAGTTTAGACTGCGATGTACTCAGGATACCTTCATATACCTCTATGGAGTTGAGACGTACATGATCCATACATAAGTCCTATAAATATCGACCTGGTGCTTCGTCTGAAAACTTTTTCTATGTATTCTTTTTAATTTAGCATTGTTTCGCAGTACGGTCTGAGAGCTAAATTAAAACATGGAAGATATTGAAATCAAAAGCGAGCATAGCCTGAAATCGTATTTGACGTAGTTCCATAATTAAGGTTAGTGGATCAGGAACGTCTTATGATACCAGATATAAAACAGGTAGCGTACATTTCGTTAAATCAGCTTCGATCTGTTATGGTCTGTTGACTGTACCCGTGTGTACATCTTAGTCCGAACAAAATTCGAATATCTTCCTTCAGGGATAATGAAGTATGGATGTCGCAGTATCCTGTATGGAGTATGTATAGGGACTTCCCAGTCAAACTTCATCGTAGTCAAAACACATCGCAACATGTAAGTGATCGTTATCTTGGAACGGAAAACTGTTGGACATTCCTGGGTGATCTTAAATTTCTGCAAAATTTCCACGCATTGCCCTGCGTGAGTTATGGAACCATATTCAGAAAGTGAGTTGTGGCTCTGGCATTCAGAGAATGTGAACATGATTCTCCCGTAGATGACATGCTGTTGGTTCGGCTAGGCTGCAGAAGTTTGGCTAGGAAGACCTTTATACACACTCCATACAGCCACTATCTTTCTGCCACGTAGTTACCACACTTCCAGTGCTCTAAAGAGACATTCGTGGCCGTAGCATTGCTTCGGAGGATTGTGTAAAATCGTGGTACCGTTTGCAACCGCAAAAATTTTTGCGTAAAGGCACTGGCCGTCTTGTGTCAATTGGATAAATGTGTTGAGTTACGGCGACTGCTATTGAAGTAATTAACTGTTTACCTCACCTTCTTTCGATTTCATTTGTCTCTCCTTATACACGGATTATTGTGGATCGTACGGGGACCTTGGGATATGTGCTTGCTGAAACATACATGCTTTTGAAACATGTAGTCCTGTAGCACTCCAGTCACTGAAAACTTGTGCTACAAAATGGTCATCTGCAGTTGAAGACAGTATAATGTACGCAACAGTCCTGAAGTTCCCTCGTGTTTTTGTATTGGTAGCTCGTTCTTTAAGGAACGAACCTTAGTGCTAGGAAGAAAACTGCAGAGATCTGGTGTATACAAAAAAAACTACATACTCGTAATGGATTAATATCAATGCGCAGTAATTGCATGAGGCTTGATGGAATTAGGGATTATTGTAATTAATTCCAGTAACCTAATGATTGTCACGGTACAGATCTAGATGAGCAGTTAAATTAGTTCGTAAATGTTAACGCAAGGGGAAGTACCATCGTATTCAGATGGTATCTGCGGTTGTTATGTGTTTTTGTCCATGTTCGTTTGAACAGCCTAGGAAGGTATCCCCAAGCAATTTAACAAATGGTACACAAATGTGTAATGAAATACCGTGATCTGCTCTGTGACAGCCCGCATATGAAAAAAGTATCTGACAGGCGTTTTTAGCGCATCGAACGTAACTAAAAATGGATTTCACTGTCAAAATTTGCAGCTTACCGAGGAAAGTTTCATGTCTGCTCCCATTCGAAGTACTGTGTCGCCCTGAAAGAACCATTTTGCAAAAACTGTCTCTATTTGAGTTTCAAAGGTCATAAGGAGAACGGCGCTCCTCAAAATTTGCCGTTACCTCTGTTTGCAGTAAATAATAATTAAGCATATCTTTTGATAACTTCGTTAGCACTTGGACCCATAGCGTCGATATAGTCTTCTATAGAAAATCGTCCGTTACAGACACCACAATTACTAATTTGCTATTACCGGTCATTACTGAACAACCTACAACCAAACCTTCAACGGGTGTAACACTTGTACACAAAGGCAGATTCAAAAATTTGAAGGATGATACAATCTAGTAGTCAGACTCGGATACATTTGTGCAACATTAGTCCACCGGGCCACATAGGGCGTATATGTAATTGATGAAGCCCGCAACGGAAAGTTTTATTTCCAAAAAAATATTATCCCTTTCAGCAGTAAACACAACAAAAATGTCAGTGTCGTGCTGAAAAAGGCCCATTTGTACGCATAGGATAAGAATTAAGCCAATCACCAATCGGATGCAATTACGCGTGACTGACACTGGCACTCTTAAACTACATGCATTTAACTCTCTACAGGGATACATGTCGATATTGTTGAAAATAAAACTGTTGGCGTTTCACTCGTGACAACGTACGTTCGCACATAACACAGATACAAAGTAGGCCAGCTGTGACGTGAGAAACTAAAACGGCGCGTGCTTAATACTGAAATGTAGTAGTGATGCTTACTTTCTGAATAGTTTACGAAATTACTCCCTCTCAGCAAGGATATAATTACCCATTCAGTGCTTCAAAATGTATAGAATTACATAACAATATTTGTTTCACGTGACTTCAGCGACAAGTGAACCTCAAGAAATACTCTTTCGTTTTACATCCTTTTTGTCAAACCTAATTATCTAATTAATTATGCACTGGATGGTAATAGTTCCGTAATACTCTCTCCCTCAAACTGAGAAAAACGTAACATTCGATTTTATTAAAACTGCGTATGAATATCATTCGAATACCGGGGATCAGAAGATACCACCTAAAAATGTTCAACGGTTGTTAAATCGTAATAAATCCTGTCGCTTCGAATAGTAATAGTAGGTACGCCAGCAATTAGGTAACCTTTCGTAAACTTTACTCAGTATTAAATCCTGACTACGTAATTATAAATTCATAAGGCTTCAGATACCATCAGGACCTGCTCTCTGTGAAAACCGTGTGAAATTGAAACTTTTTAACCTCTCTCGTGATTGAACAATTTCGACCTGTGCACCGTTATCATCCACAAAGGATAGATGTCATCCCATGCGATAGATAAAGCTTGCACACAACAGAAAAGTTTTTTGGGTTACGTCCCACTTCATAAAGGGAATTACAACTATGACACCTGACAAGAATATTTAATCCCGCTAGTTAAAATGAAAGTTGCAACACAAACGTTTCGTTTCAGATGGCATTAAATCCGGCAAGAGGGAAGTAATTGATAGTGGCGATGGCTGTTTCACCACTAGCAAAATGAAACATAACCCTACAAGGCTACCAACACTTACAGCTTACATCTATGCCGTGAGTAAGCAAAATTTCTTCCTGTTACGTTAATGGCATAAAACCTGAGATTCCTACAGGACCAATTTCACTTCACCAGTAAGTGGAATGTGACGTACATTCAACAAAACAGCCTTTGGCTACGTTACTGAGGATATCCGCAAGAACAACAGTTCTGAGACGGTACCTTGTGGTACACGTGTAATCCACAGGTGGTTGGTGACCGAATGTTTAACCGAGGACTGACTCAGTGGCAGAAATTATCCCTTTTTAAGGACACAATTTGAACCAGTTGTTCTTCCTTTGGTTCCTCGCTATCACATTAAAAATGAGACTGTGATCCACGGTTAAACGCTTTTGACATGACAGAATATACTGGTCGACGATAATGTAATGTATAATGAATTCATGCTATGTGTGTAAACATTTTCACTAGTGAAAATATTTGTAAATCGTAACTGATTTTGACAATATACGCACGCTTAACAAAGCACGTATGTTAACAGAGATTACGGTGGTATAAGCGAAAGAGAAAATTTATATTTAGTTTCTTACAGAGATGTAATTTCAGAAAATCATTAGTTGGAAAATGTTCGTACGTTGACAGACTACACGAAGTTTTATCCAAGTCGGAAGAATTTAATCAATATTTCTACTAATCATTGTTACATTCTTCTTTTCAGTGTGTGCAGGTAGGCACGAATTCATGCTCACCCTGCAAAACGTCGGAACACTAACTAGGGTACAGGAATACACACATTCGGTTTGAATGTTGTTCAGGAGATGGTGTCAGTGGTAAAATGGACTATTTTCGAGGCTCATAAGGGAGATTTATGTGTAGTGCTCAAATTACAGCTTGAAGCTGGTTCGTGAAAAGTCTCTCTCGGAACAATTTGTCTTTATCTACTAGTACAGTATCTTCATCTCAGTACCTAACGGATCAAGCATGGCACCATTAGAGATGCCCTTACTTGCGTACGTCAAATTTTCGCTATTAAATTTGCTGCAGGCTCCATAAACTTCAGCAACAAAGTAAGATGGGTCACATGAGTGTCTGGCGTAAAATATCGTTTGTAGACAAAGCGTTTCCTAATATTCTAGCAATAAACCAACCAGAATGAGATTTTCACTCTGCAGCGGAGTGTACGCTGATATTAAACTTCCTGGCGGATTAAAACTGTGGGCCCGACCGAGACCCGAACTCGGGACCTTTGCCTTTCGTGGGCAAGTGCTCTACCATATATTTTTTTTTTATCTCATTTTGTTCGTTTTCGTTCGTTGTATCTGCTCGGGGCGGACGTCGCAAGACACCCGTTTCAGTTCGTTGTTGTTCCATTAACTCAGTTTTTTTATTACAGAGGGCAGCTAACCCTCAGACCGAACGCGCTGAGTTACCGTACCATCTGAGCTACCGACGCACGACTCACGCCCAGTTTCAATAAACCAACCACTTGTCCCATCTACAACTGAGGGTGTGGTCGTTAAATTTCATTACGCTACTAATTGTTACAACCAGATATTAAACTTAAGATTCCCACTGTGACTCATATTTTAATCCCATGATGCTACGTTTATTAGTTTTGTGAAGTACGCAGTTCTAAATCTTTGAACAATAAATTTGCCAATCTTTGTGCCACTTCGAGCAATGACAACACTACTGAATGTCTGTGCATAGTTTTCCTGGTAGAGTAGTTCATAATAGACAACTGCATCGTGTGCGAAAACCCTGAGGTTAGTAAGCAGATGGCCGACAAGGTTATTAATACACAACACGAACAGCAAGCCACCAGACACGTCGACAGGTGTTCAAATCACTTCATCTGCCGATGATTGTCCACGCGTTACGACATAGTGTCCGCTCTACCAATACGTAAGTCACATGTTATTACTCCGTGTGCGATGATACTTCATTAGTTTGACGTGCGTATACGGAGCTAAGAAATACTTTTCCTACCTGACTGTCTTGTCCATGGCTTTGAGTGTGTCATGACACGTGCGCCCTGGTTTCATATGATTAACGTTGTGGGCATCATTCGCATGGGCGTGATGAAGGGTGATAACGGATAACGCTGTGCTCTCAGGCTCAAAATGTTCAGTGATGAAAGAAACGGATGTCCGGGTTATTGGACTTAATTTCTGTGAAAAACTTTCACTGGTCTTACTGTAGATCGGTTTGTCTCCGATGTTCTCCCTAGCCACTGGTAAGTTTCTTACTTCAAGAATATTTGTTGTTACAGTTAAGAGGGCGTAACTGTCCCAAATGGGGTTTGGAATGTGCTAGATTCTATCGGACCCTGCATCTTCGTTCGGTTTTAAAGATTGCAGTTGACTACCACCATTGACAGTAATCTTCCAACATTGGTCGTCTGCTCTCAAAATTCTGCCATCGCTCTCCCCACATCCACCACTGGTGGCGGCTCACCTCCAACTGCACGACGCTACGCGCTGTTCACATCCAACTGCCCAACACGACAATTGCAAATATTCCAACAATGCAAATCAGCCACAGACTGCACACAGCACAGTGATTTTCATACAGCCGCTACATGGCGTGGCATGGCGTTAGCAACGTATGTAAAACTGAAACTGTATGTGAATTTGTCGTTTCATAGTAAAAAAATATTTGATTTCAGATTTCATTGCTTGAAGTTGCCACAAAACTGCTAAGAATCTTGACCTCCAGTGAAACTGGAACCAAGACCCACATCAGCCCCACTACAGAAGCAAACACGTTACCTCAGTGGCATTAAAGAACTGTTTGCCATTCTCTCTTCCTTACTGCCGCAGCGAAAGCTACAAGTGATCAGCTGCGACGTAAAGGAAGAGATTGGTTGCTATTTCCGCGTAGAATGCCTTCCCTGGATTCAAATGCGTAAAGTGATAGGCTAGTGTCACACCTTTAAAGAGAACAACTCGCCTTTTTCAAACTGACAAACAAATATCAAAAGAATTTGTCAGAATATATATATATATATATATATATATATATATATATATATATATATATATATATATATATATATATAATTGTCGAACGATATGAAAAAGGAAGGAAACTAGTTACAAAATACTTCATGCACGCACTTCGTTCAACATGTCACGACATATACTCGGATTCAGGTGTGCCTGCCATCGTTGGCGACGATGTGGCGCAGACGAATATAGAAATTATGCATCACCCGCTGACGTGTCGGAACATCGATGATGTAGATAACCTCCTAAACGCCTGTTACTAGCTCAGCAATGGTTTTGGTGTTATTACTGTGGACCATGTCTTTAATATAGCCACACAAAAAGTAGTAGCATGAGTTCAGATGCTGAGGTTACGGAGGCCAATCGAGGCCAATGCTACCGGCCTCTGGGTACCCAAGAGCCAGAACGTAGTCCTCAAAGTGCTCCTGCTTAGATGGGTCTTGTCAAAATCAGCGTCACTTCGTATAATGGGAATGAAATAATCTCCGAAAACTTCCACACATCGTTCGGCAGTGACCATGCCATCAAGGAATATCGCACAGATTATTCGGTGACCGGACATTCCTCACCACACAGTTATCTGTCGAGGGTGAAGACTTCTCGATCGCGAAATGCGGTTTCTCAGTCTCCCAATTGCTGAAATTTTGCTTTTTGTCGAACCTATCCAAACGAAAGTGGCCTTCGTCGCTAAACCAAAACTTACAAAACCCCACTGTGGCCCGCAGCCAATGGTGCAGTGAGAGCGCCCTAACGCTAACTGTTCATAAGTTAAGACTATTTTATTTTAAATAGTTGTAACCCTGTATGTCATCCAGGGAGTATCTAGGCTGTTACACCCATGCGAAATATAATTAAAGTTGTTCCCAAGTATCTTACGTTACGAGCAGGAAGAACTCGTTTCACGAGACGACATGAAACCTGACGTGGAAGTCAGCACCTCTTGCTTCTGGAAGACATAGCAAATGAGGGCCTGAATACCAATAGTACGTCAACGGATTTCATTCGCGTTTCTGAAGTAGTGCGTAGTTACTAACAATACCAAAATGCTCCAACTCCAGATGAAACACAAAAATCAAACACGTGTTCTCACCATTAGGCTTAGTAAATATTTCTCTTAAAATTGTCACATCCCCAGGGTAGGTTCGCGCTTGACTACCATTTGACCCCTGCCTTTACAGCATCCTTCCCCTCCAGTGCTCCAAGTCTATCCTCTTGATTCTTTTTCCCCTCCCATGGGGAACACAACTGGGGTGTTACTGGAATTCCGCATTGTCTGTAGCTGACGTAATAAGTCTCGCCTATCCTTCCTCCGCTTCAGTGTTCGACGTTCTTTTTCTTCCTCCTTGTGCGCTTCTGAAGGCTAACCCATGAGTCTGATGCGTAACAGGTGACTGTAACGAGGATTTCACAGCCCTGGGTCCACAGGTAGGGTTCGCTCATACGCCTTGGAACAGAACAAGTCCAGGTAAGAGTTGTTGCCTGAGCTGCTACCTTAGCAAATTGTCGATTGGGCTCCGTGTCAGGTGTTCGGTAGGTGTGACCTCAGGTGTGAACATTCACCTAAGGCGTGTATGCCCAATTGTGAAGGGGCCCCCCAGATGGGAGGAGCGTGTAATCGAAGACACAAGCAATCATGGGGAACTTTCTTACAATGAGCCAATCATAATCACAATCAACGTCTCCCAAACGGAATGATGATAATGATTCAAAGACCGTCACCTGCAAAAAGTTCCTCGTCTTTTCACGCACTGAAGACAGTCCTTCAGAATGGTAAACACGTTTATTATTCAGAGAGATGTTGATGCAATTGCTGGCTCTGTGATATCTTCTCGTTTACGGAATGGCACTTCGATTCTGGAGACTACTAATGCTTGCCGGTTCACTTCCCCACGGCTATCCTGTTCAGGTCGAGGCCCATAGAAATCTGAATTCTTCCCATGGTTTTACTTACACGATGCTGCTCGACGGTCTGACTGAGGCCAAAATCCAAACGTAGATTTATGATCAGGGTTTCATTACCGCCCATCGAGTGATGAAAAAGGTAGATCAATCTTTATTGCCCACACGCACTCCTTTTCTCGTGTTCAATAGGGTGGTGCTTCCGTCCACGATCAAAGGAGGCTATGAAATCATCACAGTCAGACCATACATTCCGAACCCGATACGCTACCAGTACCACACAGTAACGTCTTCCCGATAAATGGCCAAATGTCGTCTGTGGTAGGGATCAGCACGATGACGATTGTCTGCCTCCTTCTGCCTGCTGCATCAACTGCAATAGCGCACACGTCGCCTCCTGTAGAGATCGTCCCATGCATCTCGATGAGAGAGCTGTCCAGGGGACCTGGCTAAACGAAAAAGCTTCTTCCCAGTCACTCGAAATCTACTTGTTAGTCGCAAACAACGCGTTCTTCAGTCTGGCACTGACAGCACTCTTCTAGGTACATGTCTCCCCATGGAGAACATGGCAATGCAGACATGCCAGCTCAAATTCAGGCCTGAGGGATTGAAATCGCTCAGCGTCAAGGTAGCACCAAAGACCCATCGACCAGACGTGCACAATCCACCAGACTCATCTCAAGGGGCGAAGGTGACCAACTACACAACCAGCAGGCCAGAAAGTACAGGAGTGGTACTCCGGTGAAGACTTTCTACGTTCCTCCAGCCAACGGACATCCTTGTCTTCCCGTGCCAACTCGAAAGTCTCAAAGAACTAAAGGGCAAATGGTCTCAAGAGTAAGTCGCATATTCACAGGTGATCCACTCTTTTCTAAAATTCTCTCAAGAAATCGAAGTCGACCATTCGCCTTCGCTACCACTGCTATCATATGCTCTTTCCATTTCATATCGCTTTGCACCGTCAGGATTAGATATTTAAATGGCTTGACTGCCACAAGCAGGACACTAGCAATACTCATCCGCACATTACAGGTTTGTTTTTCCTATTCATCCGTATTCACGTTTTTCCACATTTAGAGCTAGCTGTCATACACCAACCAGAAATTTTGTCCTTGTCTCATCCTACAGTCACTCAACTTAGACATCTCACCCTACAGCTTCGAAGTTTCCCTTGTCTCTGATGAACGCTCGCCGTTGAGAACAACATTCTGGGGACTCCAGAATGAGATTTTCACTCTGCAGCGGAGTGTGCGCTGATATGAAACTTCTTGGCAGATTAAAACTGTGTGTCGGACCAAGACTCGAACTCGGTACCTATGCCATTCGCGGCCAAGTGCTCTACCAATTGAGCTACCCAAGTACGACTCACGCCCTGTCCTCACAGCTGGCAGAAGTAAAGCTGTGAAGACGGGGCGTGAGTCGTGCTTGGGTAGCTCAGTGGGTACAGCAATTGCCCGCTAAAGGCAAAGGTCCCGAGATCGTGTCTCGGTCCGGCACACAGTTTTAATCTGCCAGGAACTTTCATTCTGGGGTCTGTTATTTAAGAAATCTTCGTGCCGCTCATATATCTGTGAACATACTTCATATGCTCGTACCTTCGTTAACAGCCTACAATGCGGCACAGGGTCAGATGTTTTCCGGAAATCTAGAAACAAGCAATCTACCTGTTGACCTTCATCCATAGTTTGCAGTATATCACGTGATAAAAGGGCAAGTTGAGTTTGGCACGAGCAGTGATCTCTCAAACCATGCTGATTTCTTGGACATCAGCTTCTCAGTCTTCAGTAAGTTTACTACATTCGAACTGAGAACATGTTCAAGGACTTTGCCACAAGCCAAAGTTACCGATATTTGTGTCTAATTCTGCGGATACATACCTTTATCCATCTGGTACACTAATGATACATGCGGTTTCTTTCCATTTAATACGGGCTTTCTGCTGGGCGAGAGATTCACGATAAATGCAGGCCACACAATCGGCCAATGCCGTGACGTACTCTTTGTAAACGCGAATAGGACTTCCACCCGGACCTGGTGATGGATTTGCTTTCAACTCTTTCAGTTGTTTCTCTACGTCAGTGAAGTTTATTGCCGTTTCGTCCGTGCGAGCGTTTGCCAGATGGTCAAATCACGGTATTTTTGCACGATTCTGCTCTGTGGACTATTTCTTGAACGTGAAATTTAAAATTACGTGTTTCACTTTGCTATCTTCTACTGCCACACCAGACCGGTCAACAGGGGACTGACTGGAAGCCTTAGACCCTGTAATCTCCCCACGGAAAATTATCCTCTATCACGCACCAGTTAATCATTGTCAATCAAACCATCCACATTTATTTACTTTGGAAAAGTATCTGATCTGATTTTCTAGTACTATATGCGCCGACAGCTCGTCGACGCCAAAGTATTTTCTAGTACGTTTATTCTTTGGAATAAAAGAGATATATGTATGTATTCTCCATGGTTGTTAGACGGGTAACTAAGACAGCTTCGGAAGTATCTGTTGAAAGATTGACGGGTTTCTAAAAGAGACATATTTGCTTTTCTTCTCGCTAAAGCGAGCTATTAACATTTGTGCCACTAGCGGGTTGTTTGAAGAGAAAGAAACTGTAACGGAAAATAATTAAGACTTGGAACCAACAGAGATCTGGACATGTAATGGAGATGGATTGAATATACAATTTCCTTCATAAACAAGATTTGTGAACCCTTTTATTCTGGAGTGAATGAACGAATGAGTTCTTAGTCTGAATCATTGATGATCGCGTTGGCCCTGTAATTAGTGGGGAAGTTTCAGCTGTGTCGAAGAGAGCCTGCAATCACCGAGTCTTTGTTAAATCGTCCAAAAAGGCTTCGTACACATCTGGAATTCGAAATCTTTCGTAAAAGGAACGAATTGTTCAAACGATTGATTTTCCCAACTGAATGCAGCGCTTAACAATAATAATAAATGTAAAGATCTCTTACAGCAAGCCAGCCGCTGATTACTAAGACGAAGGGCTCCACAAGAGTTTCTATTGGGCTGATTTCACGTAATGAAATATTATATTTAAAACTGTACATAGATAAAGGAGAGAGCGAGAGAGAGAGAGAGCGAATGAAAATTAGACAAAATACTAATAATCCTCCATTAGTCTAACTTTTCGCCTGTCTTATCACGGATCAGCCTAAAGACAAAACGGGAGGCCCTTACTTTACTGTATAGATTTATGTGTGAAAGTGAAGGGATCTTAAAGGCAACAGATACACGTCCATACAGACAAGACATTACACAAAGTTAGCGGCAAGCTGCATGCATTCATCATTCAGCATCTATTCCTCTTACAATAATACATTATAACCCGCTTCGCGATTTCACATAAGACCAGAATTTTCTCGGCTTCCCTGCCTTTCATTTTGCTAATGTGCTGCAGCGGTAGCTGTTTTATGCTTCCAACATCTGCTGTAGATCTTCTCAGAAGGGCAAGAATCCGTACTGAACTTCGCTTATCGTCATTTGCGAGTTCTAAAAAATGGTTCAAATGGCTCTGAGCACTATGGGACTTAACTGCTGTGGTCATCAGTCCCCTAGACTTATAAATACTTGAACCTAACTAATCTAAGCACATCACACACATCCATGCCCGAGGTAGGATTCGAACCTGCGACCGTAGCGGTCGCGCGGTTCCGGACTGTAGCGCCTAGAACCGCTCGGCCACTCAGGCCGGCCTTTGCGCGTTCTCTTTAGAGCCGTGAGTGCTATAGCCTCTGCTTCCTTACCATCTTCTGAATTTTGTTATTGCGCCATGGTGGGGTCTTTTCCATCCTTAATCAACTTAGTAGGCAAATAACGCTTCAGCTTTACAATGAGTTTAAACTTTACTCATAATTGTTCTACATCCATCTTACTGGAACTAAATAACATTTCACTGTCCAAGTGAGATACCAATAAATGCTTATCTGCTCTGTCTAGTAGACTGACTCTGATAGCCTTTTTGACAGATTTATTAACTTACATAGTCGTAGTTGTTATAACGACATCATGACAGCTAATCCCCGTTTCTATACTAACACTGTCGATAAGGTCTGGTCTATTCGTTCCTCACAAGGTCTAAGATATTTCCATTGCGTGTGGGCTGCCGAGCTAGCTGCTCAAGACACGTTTTCAGGAAACGTGTTCAAACGAATTTCGCTCGACTACCTATCTGTACTCCCCCAGTGAATCCATAGACATCCCAGTCTGTTGTTGTGGTTTTCAGTCCAGAGACTGGTTTGATGCAGCTCTCCATGCTACTCTATCCTGTGCAAGCTTCTTTATCTCTCAGTACCTACTACAGCCTACATCCTTCTGAATCTGCTTAGTGTATTCGTCTTAGTCTCCCTCTACGATTTCTACCCTCCTCCCTGCCCTCCAATACTAAATTGGTGATCCCTCGATGTCTCAGGATACGTCCTGCCAACCGATCCCTTCTTCGTCAATACTCGCCTCGAACTAGTAATACATCATCTGAGTATTTACATGCTACTGACTACAGAGTTTCTTTCAATGACTCCAGAACTCAACGACCAACGGGACTAGGCGTGCTTTTACTGAATAACAATCATGAACGCAATTTCTTGCATGAATTAGGTGTTGACAAACTTGTGTGCCACGTGTAATGAAGGTTACATAGGGCAAACAGGAAGAAAATTAGAAACGAGGTTCCGTGAACACGTTGCACTTGAGAGAAAGACATTGAGGAAAAATCGAATTTCGCAGCCCATCTGATAGCTACTACCCATACAACTCCAGATATGACATCGGAAATGAAGTTGTTGCACAAAGGTAAAAAAGGACGATTTCTCGACCTTATGGAAGAGATGGAGACCTTTTGCCATCAGAAATCTCCAGATATCGCGCTCCTTAACGAGCGTACGATATCGAGAAGCACGCATTTTTAGGAATGCTTCTCAGATTTCCTATGAAAAAAGTTAACTTGTTGCCAATTATCAGAATTAGCAATTCGTAGCCATTTTTTTTTCTTTATTGTATTTCAATTCCCCATCGGGGCGGGCTGGCAGCAGCATAGGCGCTGCTCTTCAGCCGAAAGACATAGAACAAAACAATAGAAGACATTTAAAAACAGCAAAGGAGAGAATAAGGTGAACATAGATATAAAAAAGGGGGAACAGCATTGAAGGCAATAGACAAAAAACGGGGTGACTGTAAAATGGAGATAAAAAACTGTTTAAAAGTAGCACACACAAAAAGCCACACACTGCGACGGTTAAAAGAACACAAGGCACAGTATGACTGGAGCGTAAAGGTAGCGACGGATGGCATAGCACATAACGTAACACTGACGGCGAACCTCAAGGCAGGACACAATTAAAATCACACTTCTTGACGCACACGAGAAACAGCACTAAACACAACACTGATGTGGCACACTGATGATGATCAATACAGCGGATCTGCCTGGCGCTAGGAGATGAGGGAGACCTGAAGAAGGGAGGGAGGGGAAGAGATGGGGGAGGTGAGCGGGGGGCGCGCGGAAGAGGGCCAGGTAGGAAGGGATGTGGGAGGGAGAGAGGCAAGTATGGGGTGCAGGGTCTCAGGGGAGGGGGGACGGAGGAAAATCCGCTCTGGGAGAAGGAGGAAAGAGGAAAAGGGGGCCCTGTGGAGGGGGACAAGGCCAGGTTATAGTTGGAAGGAAGGGTAGATGTCACGGCGAAATTCGTCATCCGGGAGGGGGAGGCGCTGGAAATTGCCCTGATGAAGGAGATGGAGGGTGTGGAGGTGGAGAGAGGGAGGGATACAGCGATAGAGGTGCGGCAACAGGCGGGGGTGGAGAGGAAGGAGGAAACCAGAGGGTGGGGAGGATCAAGCCTGCGAACAATTTAAAGGATGTGGAGATGTTGGAGGAACAGGAGGAGGTGGGGGAAGGGGATCAGTTCATACAGGAGCCGTGTGGGGGAAGGAAGGCGGATACGGAAGGCAAGGCGGAGCGCATGGCGTTCAAGGATTTGGAGGGCCTTGTAAATGCGGGTGGGGGCGGAGATCCAGGCAACGTTGGCATAACAGAGGACAGGACGGATGAGGGATTTGTATGTGTGGAGGATGGTAGAAGGATGCAATCCCCATGTCCGGCCAGACATGAGTTTCAGAAGGCGGAGGTGGGAATGGGATTTCTGCTGGATGGTCAGGAGATGAGGGGTCCAGGTGAGGTGTCGGTCAAGGGTGAGGCCAAGGTATTTCAGGGTGGGGGTGAGTTGGATAGGACGACCATAAAGGGTGAGGTAGAAATCACGGAGGCGAAAGGAGCGAGTGGTGCGGCCTATGATGATTGCCTGGGTTTTGGAGGGGTGGAGGCGGAGGAACCACTGGTTACACCAAGTGGTGAACTGGTTAAGGTGGGTTAGGAGGGTACGTTGAGACCATTGAAGGGTAGGATAGAGAGCAAGGAAGGCGGTGTCATCAGCATACTGGAGAAGGTGGACCGGTGGGGGTGGCTTGGGCATATCAGCTGTATACAAGAGATAAAGGAGAGGGGAGAGGACAGAACCCTGGGGACGCCAGCCGTGGGATAAAAGATACGGGAGTTGGTGTCGTGGAGGGTGACATAGGAAGGACGGTGCGAGAGGAAGGAAGCGACCAGACGGACAAAATTGATAGGCAGGGCGTAGGTTTGGAGTTTAAAGAGGAGACTGGGATGCCATACACGGTCATAGGCATTTTGGAGGTCAAGGGAAACAAAAATGGCGGAGCGGCGGGAGTTGAGCTGGAGGGACAGAAGGTGAACAAGGTTGAGGAGTTGGTCGTCTGCAGAGGAGGGGGGTCGGAAGCAACACTGGGTAAGGGGGAGGAGGTGGTGTTGAGCAAGGTGCTGATGGATACGGTGGGAGAGGATGGATTCAAGGACCTTACTGGAGACGGAGGTGAGGCAGAAGAGGCGGCAGAAGGGGGTTTGTTGGGTTTGAGGAATAAGAGGATGCGGGAGGTCTTCCACAGGTCAGGGTAGAAGCCAGTAGAGAGGATGACATTATAGAGATGGGCGAGGACAGTCAGGATGGAATAGGGGCTTTCTCGAAGGTGACGGTAGGTGACACAGTCGTGACCAGGGGCTGTGTTGCGTTTGGACCGGAGGATAAGCTTAATGTCTTGTGCTGTGATGGGAGTGTTTATGTGGGAGGGGGGCAACTGCCCCAAGTACTGGAGACTTGGAGCAAGTGGAGCGATCGAGGTATCGGAACGTTCCATGACGGTGGGGAAAAGAGAATAATCAAAGTGGGGATCATCGGGGATGGAGAAGACCTCGGAAAGGTGGGAAGCAAAGTGGTTGGCCTTACTGAGGTTGTCAGGTAGGGGGCGATCGTTATGGAGAAGGGGGTAGTGGGGAGCAGAAAGGTAACCAGTAAGACAATGGAAGGCAGACCAGTACTTGGAGGTGTTGATAAGGAGGGTGGCGTTGAGTCGTGTGCAGGTCTGGCGCCAGTCTTGGCGTTTCGTTGCTGTAATAAGGTTCCGTACGTGTTGCTGTATTTGCCGGTGGCGTTGGAGTGTATCCATGTCACGAGTGCGCAGGAAGGAGCGATAGAGGCGGCAGGATTCACGGAGGAGGAGGACAGCCCATGGAGGGAGAGTGGGACGGTGTGGTTGGATGGTATTAGTAGGAACATGGGCCTCCACGGCGTCAGTAATTACCTGCTGAAGGAAGGACGAGGCGTGGACGATGTCGTCAGGATGGCGATAGGTAAGAGGGTGGTTTTCGACCTGGGTGGAGATGGAATCCCGGTAGGCATCCCAGTTGGCATGGCGATAGTCATGGACGACCTTGGGAGGGGGTGTAGGGTACGGAGCCGGAGGGGGCGGCGAGCAGACGTTATGGTGAGAAGGACAGGGAGGTGATCGCTACCTGTGGGGTCTAGGACGGCGACAGTGATACACCCAAGGAGGTTGGCGGAGGCAATGACAACATTGGGGGTGGTGTTACTTTCGGGTCGGGTGTGCTGGGGAAGGGGAACAAGGTCACCTTGAATTGTGGAGAGGAACTGATGCCACTGCCGAAGGGCAGCAAGAGTGCGGCTATGGATGTTGAGGTCGGCGGCAATCACATAGGTGGAGAACGTGTGGTCAATGTGTGAGATGAAGTCATAAGGAAGAGGAGCAGTGGAGCGGACATAGATGGTGGCACAGGTAATGGCGAGGGAGGGGAAGAAGACGCTAAGGATAAGGTGTTCAGTGGGGTCTTTGAGGAGTGGTTGTGGCCGGACGGGGATATGCTTAAGGTGGCCAATCGCGACTCCACCTTGCGCACGAGGACCAGGAGCGTCAGTGCGGTGGAGGATATAGGGGGAGGTGCGGATAGAATGGTGAGGCTGGAGAAGGGTTTCGTTCAAGAGGAAGGTGTCGACCCGGTGGTGGGAGAGGGTGTGCATGAGGAGGTATTTGTTGGAGCGGAAGGAGCGAATGTTCTGGAAGTGGATGCGAGACTCGTGCCGCGCCATGACGGGAAGGAGGGGGGGAAGAGAGGGAAGAGAAGAGACTTAAACTAGGGTGTCGAGGCGGGTGAAGGTGAAGTGGGCTTGGGTGTGGGAGTAAGTGGCGAAAGTGTTCAGGTGGAAAACAGAGCGAGCAGCAAAGGATATTTGGTGGAAGGTGTGGGGGTGCTGAAAAAAATGAATGTTTTGGAGGACAACGGTAATGAACCGGATGACGTCCTCGGCTGTGGGGGGTGGACGGAGGGAATTGTTGGGATGGACAGGGGGATCGACGGGACGAACTGGGACTGTAAGTTCAGGGGTGGCTGGAGTGGGTTTAGCTTTACACTTGTGGGAGTATGTGGGATGGGGGCCATTGCAGGTATTACAGGAAGGAGGAACATCGAGGTTGGGGCAGTTCTTAAGAAAGTGGGAGGCCTTGCAATGGGGACAGGTGGGGGGGTTTTTGCAGTTGGGAGTCAGGTGGTCATTGTACATCAGGCACCGCTGGCAATGGTAGGATTGGGGAGGGGATTTGGAGGATTCAACAGGGTGGCGATGGTGGTATATCAGGGCTCCCTGGTTGAGGAGATGGTCTATGGATGGGGCGGACTCAGAGAATACCCGCATGAGGTAGGTGGGACCAGAGGCATTGTGGATACGGCGGGCAGAGCGGATTTCCAAGTCCAGGTGGGAGTTCAGTTCTACCAACACCTCATCCTCTGTGATCACCGGGCTGAGCTTGGTGATCACAGCGGTGTATGTGGCGGGGCGACGGGGAGGCTGGGGCTGACGAGGAGTGGAAGCGGAAAGGAAGGGTGTCAGAGAGGCGTGGGGGCCAAACATAACTCGTGGGAGTTTTTGCAGGAGGTCTGTGTGAAAGGATGGGGACGGGGACTTGATAAGGACTGAGTCCCTGCGGGGAATGAGTTGGGAGATGGGAGCACCAGGCAAGTACTTTCGTATTTCCTTGGTGAGGGTACGAGCGTCGAGGAACTTAGGATCGGGAGTTGATAAAACAAAGGTGTGGAGGGTGGGGGCCAAGGGATGGGTGGCAGGAGGAGGGGTGGTGTCCTTCGTAGCCAGTTGCTTAACAACTATACAACGTCTGACATAGTTGCTACGAGAACACTTACAATGGCCGCTATTACAACTATCTCAACACATAGACACATATGTTTCGGTTTGTTCTAATAACGTTACTAATTTTGGTTTTTAAAAAGTATACTCCCTTTTGTTCCTTAATTTTCAGAAATTACGGACGCCTATTGAACATAATTTTACTACAGTCGACATCTCTTAACCGTTGACACAAAGTGATATGAACCGGTTTTCACTTTTACGTAATTGTTTTTAATGTACGTTAACAATTCCTTTTCTGTTTGAACAAGTGCTGGATATCGTGCATAGCCTGTTTTTAATTTCTCTTAAGTACGATGTATATTTCTGGTATAAGTGGCACTATTACCTGCCCTTCCTCATGATGGTTTCTCGATGTTTGATGTATACTACTTGTTCATGCCTTGTATTTTTAATTTCAGTAAAACAATTAGAATTATATCTACATCTTAAGTCTGCTTTAATTTCATATGGGCCCCACTGTTGTGTAAAATGAAATTATTTTTATTACTATTCAAAACCGGTTGCTTGGCAAGTTTATTACTGATTTATCAACCTGTGAATGTATGTATGGGTTCTGACCCAGTGCTTATGTGGAAGCGCACAATCAGTGTTAAAAAATGATAGCCTGTCCAAATGGGACGAATGATATGCACATTACCGCGCGTTAAATATAACAAAATTTAGTCTACACCCTCAAACCTTTCTTGTTGTAATGAATATTGTTTAATGGCATTTGAATTGTTACTTAGTGGCAATTTTCGTACCATTACTATTTTAATATATCTGACTCCTTGGTCTTGACGTAAAATTTTACGTAAATCACGAACGTTGTGCTTCTAACTTCCCACGCTAGATGGTGGGTATTATGTTTTTTAAAACCTATGTTGTACCTCATCTCATGTTTTCATGTATTAATGTTTCCTTGTTTCTCTTTTACTTGTCCTGCACTCTGACAACTTGTTATCGATCTGTTTTATGTTTTGTAAGATTGTTTTTTAAAAACAATACGCCAATGTATTTTACATGTTTCCTTTCCCCTTCGTCTGCTATGTTTTTTACGTACATTTTAAATTTGAATTACTTCATGATGCACAAGTTATTTTGTGTTAATACCTTGCAAAACCAGTAATATTAGTCTTCACGTGACACGTCACATAGAGGGCGTTCCAAACCCTGTAACACCGAGGTCTGCTGAACAGGTGCATGTAAACAGCGGCCTCAGTTTTTGATCGCTCTAAGCTTGTTGACACCAGTGCCTACCAATTTTAATTGTATATTACAGGTATGTTCCTACCAACTGTTACGTTCATACGCAGGTGTAGTTGTGATTTCCTGTTTTATACTCTCTGATCGTTATGTGAAATTTTTAACTTCTAGCACTGAAAATGGTAACTAAGTGACCGAAAATCTATTTTGCGGATAATAAAACAAAAAAATTCGACCAATGCTGATTCTCCTTCCAATGACTCCAGAACTGTCAAAGCGGAATCGTGTAGCAGGTAAATACATCCAACAATTAACTTGGTTTCACATATGTGCGTTATACGCGACCACCTAACTTCTGTTACACTTACATTCGATCTCAGGAAAGAAATATTTTTGGCAACTGCAGTGAAAAATTCACCCGTTTTTCTGACATATGTTCGATGACTCGCTAAATATCTCATAGCTCTTCACCTCGAGTTTCAGCCATCTCTCGGTCGCAAGAATAATTTGATCACAAGAACATACTGGGAGCTGTAAATCCGGGAACTTTATTACAAATACTTACAGTGTAATGACAGAACTATGACTGTCAGAATGTCTTTATTCTGACTGCCGTCAGGATAGGTTTTGCATTTCATGAATAGCGAGAAAAATAATGAAAAACAGCGGAAAAAACGCTGAAGATATTACCTGCCAATCACAAAATAAAGTTTTGAGGTCACCACGGAAAATATTTTGATGAAGAGAACTTAATTTTACAACGTATCCTCTGTTGATACATTGTGACCGTGAACTGCGGCTGGTCAAATGTTTAACGAAGAAATTCGCCAAACAGCTGTGCAAATTAAGAAGTTACTTTCGCAACCAGTTTCGGCACTTCGGCATGCAACCTTCAGGCCTCATATGCACCCATCAAAAATTATCGATACTGGCCCACTCCACCCATATCTTTTTGGACGGCGTGAATTCTCAAGTATTTCTATTGTCGTCTCGCATCTCCTCACATCAACGACACAACGTATGGTGAGTTCGGAATGGTAAAACAACCCTTCCAATTAATTATAGGTTTTTCACTGTTCTTCTGTGTTCCTCGTTAATTACCGCTCTCGATTCACGAAATACAAAACCTCATATCTAACTTCCTCATAACAGGGAAACGCATTTCACAAGAGCAAATCTAAATTTAGTATTAGGTGATTGGCAACTGAACACGGACACACTGGCTCTGAAGTGCATCGTGTAATAAAACACCAAATAATTGTGACTGAGGGCGTTGTTGTAGAAAATTCCTGTATAGCTTATAAGTCAAAACATAAGCACAAAGCTTAGCCCGTGCTGCTTCAAAACATAGGATCGAAAATGAGGATGCGAAACGTGTGCTTCATTTCGTCTTCTCTAATCTCAGGTCGAGCATCATCTCGTTGGAACAGTATTACTCTATTTTCGTGTACATCGGAGATGGTTCGCACATATGATTCCGTAACAAACGACGGCACACTCTTCGCATGTCACCTGCACTAAGGGCTTAACTAAACTGCACATTAAAAGAACCCCTCCACTTCGCACCAGTCAGGTTACAACTGGAATTAATTGTCGAGTCATTACGTCACACATACTATTGTTTGTTCTTGTTACTCTACCAGCAGTTCTGTGTTACTTTTTTTTTTTTTTCCTTTATTGAATTTCAATTCCCCCCGAAGGGGGCGGGCTGGCAGCAGCTTAGGACGCCGCTCTGCAGCCTACAGATTTTCTGACAAAGAGCAGGAGAATAAATAATAATAAAAAACAGGCGATAAAATCGGGGACTTAGTGAGTAACAAGGTGAAAAGAAAATGGGGAAATTAAAACAAGCAACAGAGGGATGATGAAGCGAATAAAAATACATACGGAGCAGACAGGGGAAACAATAGACAAAAAAAAAAACACGGCGATAGTCTGGATTCTGTTCGCAAAGTATATAAAATGCACACCCAGCGACAGCATGGTTTCTGTTCGCAACACAACACTGAATAATCACTAGAACACAGCACGAAAAAGTCGGCAAAGGTGACACCACAGTCGAGAGCAGGTGGGGGGGGGGGGAAACTGGACAGGAGATGGGAAAACAAAAAGGGGGGGAAAGGAGAGTAAAAGCGAAGGGGGGGGGGAACCGGGAAAGGAGCTGATGGAGGATGAGGACCCATAAGAGGGGTGGGGGGCAGACGTGACAGGGAGGGGGGTAGGCAGAGGAGGGGAATACAAAAGGACTGGGGGGGAGAAGGGAGGTAGGGAGAGGTGTAGTGGGGAGGAAACAGGACGGAAGGGGGGGGGGAAGAGGGAGCCCAGGGAAAGGACAGAGGAAAGGAGGGGGAGGGAGGATCAGAGTTGATAGGAAGGATAAATGGAGGGAGAGAGGGCATCATCCGGGAGGGGGAGTTGACGGAAGCCACCTTGGGAAAGGAGATGGAGGGTGTAGAGATGGAGGGTAGGGGGGACACAACGGTGAAGACGGGGCAGGGGGCGAGGATGGGAGAGGAGAGGAGCAACCAGGGGGTGAGGGGGTTCAAGACGGCGGGAGGTGTAGAGGATGCGGATATGTTCGAGGAAGAGGAGCAGATGGGGGAAAGGAATGAGATCATAGAGGATCCGCGTGGGGGACGGGAGGCGGATACGGAAGGTGAGGCGGAGTGCATGACGCTCAAGGATCTGGAGGGACTGATAGAATTTGGGGGGGGGGCAGATATCCAGGCAGGACTGGCATAACTGAGGATGGGACGGATTAAGGATTTGTAGGTGTGGAGGATGGTAGAGGGGTGCAACCCCCATGTCCGGCCAGAGAGGAGTTTGAGGAGGCGGAGGCGGTTGTGGGCTTTGGATTGGATGGATCGGAGATGAGGGATCCAGGTGAGGTGACGGTCAATGGTGAGGCCATGGTAGGTGAGGGTGGGGGTGAGACGGACAGGACGTGCGCAGACAGTAAGGGAGAAATCCAGGAGCCGGAAGGAGCGAGTGGTACGACCTACGATGATTGCCTGGGACTTGGAAGGATTGAGTTTCAGGAGCCATTGGTTACACCATGCAGCAAAAGGGTCAAGGTGATTCTGGAGAAGGCGTTGGGACCGTTGGAGGGTAGGAGCGAGGGCGAGGAATGCGGTGTCATCAGCATATTGCAAGAGGTGCACTGGAGGGTGGGGTTGGGGCATATCTGCTGTGTACAGGAGGTAGAGGAGAGGGGAGAGGACAGAGCCCTGGGGCACACTGGCAGAGGGGTAGAAGGTGCGGGAATTGGCATGATGGATGGTAACGTAGGAGGGGCGGCGGGAGAGGAAGGAGGCCACCAGACGGATGTAGTTGATAGGAAGGGCGTAGGTTTGGAGTTTAAACAGGAGACCGGGATTCTGTGTTACGTGATTGCCAAGCGTAATGGCGTTGTGAATCTGCGTTTCAAGTAGAGGTGATCAGTGAGTTTTTTTCTCATGACCTCTGATACGTGCTATACTGCCTTTAGGGCTTGAGCATATTATGTACCGGGTGATCATAAAGTCAGTATAGATTTGAAAACTTAATAAACCACGGAATAATGTAGATAGAGAGGTAAAAATTGACACATATGCTTGGAATGACATGGGGTTTTACTAGAACCAAAAAGAAAACAAAGTTCACAAAATGTCCAACAGATGGCGCTGGACAGCCAAACGTCAGTGACTGCGCATGACAATCGTGTATAAAAGGAGCTGTAATGAGAGAGAGAAACAGATGCGCCAGCACTCGCAGCATGTTGACGCTACCTGAAAAGGCGCTTTTAGTGAAGTTGTATTATCAGAATGGGGAATGTGTTAGTTCAGTGTTACGATCCTATCGCCATAGGAAGGGGAGAATGATTTCGAAGATCGAAGCCACGGGTTGTTTAGACGATAGACCCCGTAGTGGCGGACCGAGCACAAGGGGTAATGCTGCTGAGACAGTTCAGGAAGAACTGGAGACTGTAGCGTGTTCGTCTATGTACGGGGAAGTCAGCGCTCGTGCAGTCGCACGTCGCACCGGCATTCCATACACTACTGTTTGGTAGGCACTTAGGCGTACCCTCCGATACTATCCGTACAAAATCCATCGACATTATGAACTGTTACCTGGCGATTTAGTGAAGCGGAGGGTATTTGCTGTCTGGCCGTTTCAAAAGATGGCGCAATATGACGATTGGTTGAGTAACGTGTTGTAGACCGACGATGCTCATTTCACGTTCCGAGGGTCTGTCAACGCCCACAACTGCAGAATTTGGGCTACCGAAAATCCTAGAACTGTTGTGGAAACTCCATTGCACGACGAGAAATTCACGGTATAGGTTGGATTTACCACATCTATCGTTATCGAGCCTTTCTTCTTCGAGGAAATGCATGATTCTGGTTTTATAACTGTTACCGTGACGGGTGAGAGGTACGCCGGTATGTTACAGAATCGCATCATCCCCAGCCTGTCTGATACACCTGCTGGAACGTACGATGTTTATGCAGGATGGCGCTCCACCCCATATTGCTAGAAGCGTGAAAGATCTCTTGCGCGCGTCGTTTGGTGGTGATCTTGTGCTCAGCCGCCACTTTCGTCATGCTTGGCCTCTCAGGTCCCCAGACCTCAGTCCGTGCGATTATTGGCTTTGGGGTTAGATGGAGTCGCAAGTGTATCGTGAGCGACCGACATCTCTAGGGATGCTGAAAGACAACATCCGACGCCAATGCCTCACCATAACTCCGGACATGCTTTACACTGCTGTTCACAACATTATTCTTCGAATACAGCTATTGTTGAGGAACGATGGTGGACATACTGAGTATTTCCTGTAGAGAAAATCATCTCTGCTTCGTCTTTGTTATGCTAATTATTGCTATTCCGATCGGATGAAGCGCCATCTGTGGGACATTTTTGAAATTTTATTTTTTATTTTTTGGTTCCAATAAAACCCCATGTCATTCCCAGCATGTATGTCAGTTTTACCTCTCTATCTACATTATTCCGTGATTTATTCAGTTTTCAAATTTATTCTGACTTCTTGATCACTCGGTATTTAACCGAAGCTACTGTGTGTGGTTGCTGTGTCATGTTGTCACGTAGCGAAGGTAGTGCATGACACAACCATCCGCACCTTCTATTAGTTGGACACTAATTACTAAAGGAAATTACGGCTTGCAGGTGCCAGTACTCTGGAGTACATTAAGATTCCGACACACAAGTTGGACAGTAACTCTAGATATCTCTTTGTTTTTTCCAGAAATTTGGCTTGTCAAAAATATCACTATTTTGTATCTCAGATACGGCTTATACTTGTTCCACTACACATGACCATAATGGCAGGACATTACGTTACTTTAGTATAATAACTACAGTTCGTTAAAAGAACTTTCAGTAAAAGTAATACAAAATTCTTATTTAATACCTTGAATCTAGGTAACAGTTCTTCCACTATAATCTTTCAGTTGATTATGTATGTCAAAGGGTGTTGTGGAGAAGACAACTGTACTATACATTTCTTTCGGTTCTGAGTGATAATTTTCACAGATACGACTGACTTCCGGAGGTCTCGTTAGAAACAATTTAAACGGGAAGTAATCTTGCTTTACTGGACCAGGACTAAAACGTAAGATAGGTTATATTTTTCATTTTATCTACATCTCACGCTGATTAGCTTTTAAACGTTTAAGGTGATGGAAAATTTAGTTTGCACAGGCAGATATGGTAATAGACTGCAGAACACTCACCAGACTGCGGTGCGTTGCTTACTCTAAAACGGGCAATGGCACCATCGCAGTGCAACGCCGGCAACATCCCACATACGTACAACAGGAGCGCCTTTTCACCTGTGTCCGCCACTGGGATCGATATTTTTTTAAATAGGAGTTATTCCCTCGAACGAAGGTCTGCATCATCAAGGCACTCTTGCTGCGTTTCCCTTACTAACTTTGAATGCTTGTTTGCTGAAGTTATAAAAATCATTGATTGTACATCAGGTATATCACAATTGGCATCGGTTACATATTTTGATGAAGGGAGTTTAATGTTACAAAGTATCCGGAGAACTTACATGAAAACAGTGAGACAACAGTTCGTACCTTATTTCTTGATGCAGTTTAAGATGTAGCAGGGAAACCAAAGAAGATTTCCTAAGCGTCCTTGGAGAATGTCCTTGATTTAAAATACGAAGAAGAAATGTTGAAACATTTTATGAATACACTCGTTGGACTGTGTTTTATAGTCAAGCTCAAATAACTTCAGTAGCGTCTGGATACTAAAAATACGTGATGTAAGAAATGTCGACCTCAACTGCATGAGGGCTTTGAAATAATTCAGTGGCGACGAGTGAAAACTTGGGCCGGGCGGGGATTCGAATCCGGATTTCTGCTTTACGCCAGCTATCGACATAAGCTTCTCTTTCAACCTAAATGCCCGCCTTTTCGCACACCACTTTTGTAGAGCTTCCCCGTCCGCCACCGTCACGGCTCGCAGCATTAGCTTAATTCCTGCGAAAACTCTGACCTAGGGTGCATCAACACTGAACATATATTAGATGTATCGTAAAATACCATCAAGGCATAAATATATTATCATATGTGTAGTGTTAGTTTCTTCGGACGCATCAGAAAGAGCAGACAGTACACACTCTGGGTGATTCAGCTGCCCCTACCACTACGTCTTATACTACCCGCAACGGCTTGTAATACATCTAATATTTATGGAACCCATCCTACTGCATGGACTAGGGTTGATGATTTTTTTGTCATCAGTCTACTGACTGGTTTGATGCGGCCCGCCAAGAATTCCTTGTCCGCAGCTCGTGGCCGTGCGGTAGCGTTATCGCTTCCCACGCCCCGGTTCCCGGGTTCGATTCCCGGCGGGGTCAGGGATTTTCTCTGCCTCGTGATGACTGGGTGTTGTGTGATGTCCTTAGGTTACTTAGGTTTAAGTAGTTCTAAGTTCTAGGGGACTGATGACCATAGATGTTAAGTCCCATAGTGCTCAGAGCAATTTGAACCAATTTTTGGAACGAATTCATTTCCTGTGCTAACCTCTTCATCTCAGAGTAGCACTTGCAACCAACGTCCTCAATTATTTGTTTGACGTATTCCAATCTCTGTCCTCATCTACAGTTTTTGCCCTCTACAGGTCCCTCAAGTACCATGGAAGTCATTCCCTCATGTCACAGCAGATGTCCTATCATCCTGTCCCTTCTCCTTATCAGTGTTTTCCACATATTCCTTTCCTCTCCGATTCTGTGTAGAACCTCCTCATTCCTTACCTTAACAGTCCACCTACTTTTCAACATTCGTCCATAGCACCACATCTCAAATGCTTCGATTCTCTTCTGTTCCGGTTTTCCCACAGTCCATGTTTCACTACCATATAATGCTGTACTCCAGACGTACATCCTCAGAAATTTCTTCCTCAAATTAAGGCCGGTATTTGATATTAGTAGACTTCTCTTGGCCAGAAATGCCTTTTTTACCATAGCGAGTCTGCTTTTGATGTCCTCCTTGCTCCGTCCGTCATTGGTTATTTTACTGCCTAGGTAGCAGAATTCCTTAACTTAATTGACTTCGTGACCATCAATCCTGATGTTAAGTTTCTCGCTGTTCTCATTTCTACTGCTTCTCATTACCTTCGTCTTTCTCCGATTTACTCTCAAACCATACTGTGTACTCATTAGACTGTTCATTCCGTTCAGCAGATCATTTAATCCTTCTTCACTTTCACTCAAGATAGCAATGTCATCAGCGAATCGTATCATTGATATCCTTTCACCTTGTATTTTAATTCCACTCCTGAACCTTTCTTTTTTTTCCATCATTGCTTCCTTGATGTACAGATTGAAGAGTAGGGGCGAAAGGCTACAGCCTTGTCTTACACCCTTCTTAATACGAGCACTTCGTTCTTGATCGTCTACTCTTATTATTCCCTCTTGGTTGTTGTACCGATTGTATATGACCCGTCACTCCCTATAGCTTACCCCTACTTTTTCAGAATCTCGAACAGCTTGCACCATTTTATATTGTCGAACGCTTTTTCCAGGTCGACAATTCCCATTAAAGTGTCTTGAATTTTCTTTAGCCTTGCTACCATTATTAGCCGTAACGTCAGAATTGCCTCTCTCGTCCCTTTACTTTTCCTAAAGCCAAACTGATCGACACCTAGCACATTCTGAATTTTCTTTTCCATTCTTCTGTATATTATTCTTGTAAGCAGCTTCGATGCATGAGCTGATAAGCTGATTGTGGGACAATTCTCGCACTTGTTAGCTCTTGCCGTCTTCGGGATTGTGTGGATGATGCTTTTCCGAAAGTCAGATGGTATATCGCCAGACTCATATTCTACACACCAACGTGAAGAGTCGTTTTGTTGCCACTTCTCCCAATGATTTTTGAAATTCTGATGGAATGTTATCTATCCCTTCTGCCTTATTTGACCGTAAGTCCAAAGCTCTTTTAAATTCAGATTCTAATACTGGATCCCCTATCTCTTCTAAATCGACTCCTGTTTCTTCTTCTATCACATCAGACAAATCTTCACCCTCATAGAGGCTTTCAATGTATTCTTTCCACCTATCTGCTCTCTCCTTTGCATTTAACAGTGGAATTCCCGTTGCACTCTTAATGTTACCACCGTTGCTTTTAATGTCACCAAAGGTTGTTTTGACTATCCTGTATGCTGAGTCTGTCCTTCCGACAATCATATCTTTTTCGATGTCTTCACGTTTTTCCTGCAGCCATTTCGTCTTAGCTTCCGTGCACTTCCTATTTATTTCATTCTTCAGCGACTTGTATTTCTGTATTCCTGATTTTCCCGGAACATGTTTGTACTTCCTCCTTTCATCAATGAACTGAAGTATTTCTTCTGTTACCCATGGTTTCTTCGCAGCTACCTTCTTTGTACCTATGTTTTTCTTCCAAACTTCTGTGATGGCCCTTTTTAGAGATGCCCATTCCTCTTCAACTGTACTGCCTACTGCGTTATTCCTTATTGCTGTATCTATAGCGTTAGAGAACTTCAAACGTATCTCGTCTTTCCTTAGTACTTCCGTATCCTACTTCTTTGCGTATTGATTCTTCCTGACTAATGTCTTGAACTTCAGCCTACTCTTCATCACTACTATATTGTGATGTGAGTCTATATGTGCTCCTGGGTACGCCTTACAATCCAGTATCTGATTTCGGAATCTCTGTCTGACCATGATGTAATCTAATTGAAATCTTCCCGTATCTCCCGGCCTTTTCCAAGTATACCTCCTCCTCTTGTGATTCTTGAACAGGGTATTCGCTATTACTAGCTGAAACTTGTTGAAGAACTCAATTATTCTTTCTCCTCTTTCAGTCCTTGTCCCAAGCCCATATTCTCCTGTAACCTTTTCTTCTACTGCTTCCCCCTACAACTGCATTCCAGTCGCCCATGACTATTAGATTTTCGTCCCCCTTTACATACTGCATTACCCTTTCTATATCCTCATACACTATCTCTATCTGTTCATCTTCATCTTCAGCTTGCGACGTCGGCATGTATACCTGAAATATCGTTGTCGGTGTTGGTCTGCTGTCGATTCTGATTAGAACAACCCGGTCACTGAACTGTTCACAGTAACACACCCTCTGCCCTACCTTCCTATTCATAACGAATCCTACACATGTTATACCATTTTCTGCTGCTGTTGATATTACCCGATACCCATCTGACCAGAAATCCTTGTCTTCCTTCCACTTCACTGACCTCTACGATATCTAGATTGAGCCTTTGCATTTCCCTTTTCTGATTTTCTAGTTTCCCTACCACGTTCAAGCTTCTGACATTCCACGCCCCAACTGGTAGAGCGTTATCCTTTCGTTGATTATTCAATCTTTTTCACATGGTAACCTCCCCCTTGGCAGTCCCCTCCCTGAGATCCGAATGGGGGACTATTCCGGAATCTTTTGCCAATGGAGAGACCATCATGACACTTCTTCAGTTACAGGCCACATGTCCTGTGGATACACGTTACGTGTCTTTAATGCACCGGTTTCCATTGCCTTCTGCATCCACATGTCGTTGATCATTGCTGATTCTTCCGCCTTTAGGGGCAATTTTCCACCCCTAGGACAAGAGAGTGCCCTGAACCTCTATCCGCTCCTCCGCCCTCTTTGACAAGGCCGTTGGCAGAATGAGGCTGACTTCTTATGCCAGAAGTCTTCGGCCGCCAATGCTGCCTATTTATCAAATTTTAGGCAGTGGCGGGGATCGAACCCGGGACCGAAGACGTTTTGATTATGAATCAAAGACGCTACCCCTAGACCAAGGGTACGGGTTGATATATATCAGAAAATGTACCACAGCGACTGTATCCTGAAAATGGATTTCATCATCTTACACTACCGCCGTCCTGGGGCCCCACTACTGCCAAACGAGTATTAGATTTCCTCGACGCATTTGCAGTTGAGTCCGTATTACTAGTACTTGTGGGCTACCTTTTCTCAGTACCCAAGGCGTCTTCAAGACACAGCTTCTTTTTTGTTTTGTTTTAGGGCTCAAAAACATCTAGGGCCATAAGGGCCTATGTCGAACAGTAGAATATGAAGACAAGAGTCAGAACCGACTACACCCCAATCCATATCGATGGAAGAGAGGAGAGCTAAAAACTGGGACGTTGAGAAAGGCCTACAGAATACGCCATAGAGAAACTAGGACCAGGAATTAAAAATGTTCCATAAAAACACGGGAGAACTGCCGGATGTCAGTAACGTCCTGCCACGATATTTCGGCCCAGTCTCCTGGCCATCTTCAGTACCACTGTTGTAGTACTGGCGAGAGCATGCTGAGCTCAGCTATTTAAAGCCGTACAGACGTGACATTGAGCATGCGCTGCTCAGCGTGCGCGTTCACAACTACTCCGTGCTCTGCGCCTCGCGCCCTTCACGGGGAAAGTTCGGCGTAACGATATCGGGTCGATTTTCATCTTTATGCAGATAATTATCGTCCAAGAAGTTTCTCTATAACAGGATTCCAAGCAGAGTTTAGCTGATAACCGCTATCTCGATTGATAAGAGTGTCGTTGTCAGACAATCTTATTTCCACAGATTCATTGATAATCGAGCTCCAAAAGTTTGATGTATGGGCCTAAATTTTTCTGTCGTAATTGATGGGGTGTTCTGTGGAAATACAGTGTTCGGCGATTGCGAATTTGGCGGGTTGGAGAAGGCGAGTATGCCGTTGGTGTTCCACAATGCGTTGCTGCACAGTTCGTGGTTTGCCATATATATGATTTTCTGCATTCACACGGAGTCGTGTAAACACCTGATTTGCACATGCCCAGGTCGTCTTTAACGGATCCCACCAGTGATGAAATTTTGGAAGGAGGGCGAAAGATGACTCTCACGTCATACTTTCTCAATATTCTGCCTATCTCCGAAGAAATATTTCCAATGAATGGTAGATAAGCAGTCGACCTGAAGGCCTCTTCCTCTAGCTCTTCCTTGTTCCGTGCTTGGTAGGTCTGCATCACTCTGTTCACTTGCCTAGTTGAAAATCCGTTCTTCAGAAATACTTTCCAGGTGTTCCAGTTCCGCTTGAAGACTGTCTGCGTCAGAGATGGTCGGGCACGGTGGTTCAATGTTTTTGAGAACGCCCATTGTTTGTGCTGGATGGTGGCAACTAGTAGCCTGTAGATACAGGTCTGTATGAGTGGGCTTTCTGTACACCGAGTGACCAAATGAGCCATCACTCATACGTCTCACGAAGACGTCTAAAAATGGCGAGCGACCATCTTTCTCTATCTCCATGGTAATCTTAGTTCTCATGTATGGAGTTCATGTGACATAAAAAATTCTTGGAGACGGTCCAGACCATGAGGCCACACTATAAAAGTGTCAACTTATCGCCAAAATACTGTCGGTTTAAAAGTGACTGAGTCGAGTGCTCTCTCCGCAAAATATACCATAAAAAGATTGGCCACCAGGGGAGACAAAGGACTCCCCATGGCGACACCTTCAGATTGTTCGTAAAATTCGTTGTTAAATATAAAATATGTAGAAGAGAGAGTGTGCTCAAACAACGCTGTAAAGTCTGCAACATACATATCGCCAATGAAGTATAGTGAGTCAACAAGTGGCACCTTTGTGAAAAGAGAAACCACATCAAGACTGACCAATAAGTCGTTACTTTGCAGCTGTAGTTACTGAAGTCGGCTGATAAGATCACTAGAATTCTTTGTGATGTGCACACTTGCCTGTCACTGGTTTGAGCAAAGATGTCAAGAATTTTGCTAGGTCGTAGGTGGCTGCACCAATGTTACTAACAATTGGACCTAACGGTACATTTTCCTTGTGGATCGTAGGCAGTCCATATAGCCTAGGTGGAGCTGAACGGTTCGGTTTCAGCTTCTTGATGACCTCCTTCGGTAGAGAACTATTTCATAAAAGTTCTGCTGTTTTTCGCAAAAAAGCAGAGTCGTGCGAAAAACAGCAGAACCACCTCCGTCAAGGCTGTCTACATGTGATGCACAGTTATCCTGACAAGGAGCGCTAAGGCAGGGCGCTACATCTGGAGCCAGACGGAACCAGATACTTCAGAGTGGGTTTCACTCCTCCCACACCATTACTTGAAGTGAGGTCCTGGTCTTCAGTCTGCGAAAGGCGGAATGTTCCTAAAATATTAGGGGTTCTCGTACCACATGCTGCAGCTAAGCAGTTAGCATTTTCTTACTTAATATCACTCGGCAGCTTGTGACATTGTTTAGAAATACGTTTCTTACGTCATTATCTGGCTTTATAACACACGTTACATACAAATCCGGTGAACTACATAGAGCGGCATGCTCCCAAAATTAACGCTCAATGCAGGATGGAAACAGCATGGTTTTTTTCTGCGAAAGAACGTACTGATCTATGTGATATAACAAATACTGCTGGAACTACATTTCTGCGAACACAATCGTGCGTACACTAATGTGCAGTGAGACGGTCCAACTAATTGATGTAATCTGCGGGGCCTGTTTCCTAAAGGCACCACGTGCTAACGTTGCACTTACCACACATGGAATCCAAATATCACATAAAAATCAAAGATTCATCATTTCGTCTATTTTGTGTTAGCAGAAGAGCAACACAGTGTTACGAGTGGAGGCCGAAATGCACGCGTTTTAGGTCACGCAGGCTGGCGTGAGGAGGGAAGAACTATACTGATGTGAGGTCTGGTACATGACAAGGAATGAGAATTCAGAAAGAGGACGTAATTAGTTTGATACTTTAATCCATTAATGATGAACGTAGCTCTTGACGGTACATGATTCACAATATTATCTGTTCAGAATACATTCTTGAAGATAGTAATTATAAACTCCTGGAAATGGAAAAAAGAACACATTGACACCGGTGTGTCAGACCCACCATACTTGCTCCGGACACTGCGAGAGGGCTGTACAAGCAATGATCACACGCACGGCACAGCGGACACACCAGGTACCGCGGTGTTGGCCGTCGAATGGCGCTAGCTGCGCAGCATTTGTGCACCGCCGCCGTCAGTGTCAGCCAGTTTGCCGTGGCATACGGAGCTCCATCGCAGTCTTTAACACTGGTAGCATGCCGCGACAGGGTGGACGTGAACCGTATGTGCAGTTGACGGACTTTGAGCGAGGGCGTATAGTGGGCATGCGGGAGGCCGGGTGGACGTACCGCCGAATTGCTCAACACGTGGGGCGTGAGGTCTCCACAGTACATCGATGTTGTCGCCAGTGGTCGGCGGAAGGAGCACGTGCCCGTCGGCCTGGGACCTGACGCAGCGATGCAAGGATGCACGCCCAGATCGTAGGATCCTACGCAGTGCCGTAGGGGACCGCACCGCCACTTCCCAGCAAATTAGGGACACTGTTGCTCCTGGGGTATCGGCGAGGACCATTCGCAACCGTCTCCATGAAGCTGGGCTACCGTCCCGCACACCGTTAGGCCGTCTTCCGCTCACGCCCCAACATCGTGCAGCCCGCCTCCAGTGGTGTCGCGACAGGCGTGAATGGAGGGACGAATGGAGACGTGTCGTCTTCAGCGATGAGAGTCGCTTCTGCCTTGGTGCCAATGATGGTCGTATGCGTGTTTGGCGCCGTGCAGGTGAGCGCCACAATCAGGACTGCATACGACCGAGGCACACAGGGCCAACACCCGGCATCATGGGGTGGGGAGCGATCTCCTACACTGGCCGTACACCACTGGTGATCGTCGAGGGGACACTGAATAGTGCACGGTACATCCAAACCGTCATCGAACCCATCGTTCTACCATTCCTACACCGGCAAGGGAACTTGCTGTTCCAACAGGACAATGCACGTCCGCATGTATCCCGTGCCACCCAACGTGCTCTAGAAGGTGTAAGTCAACTACCCTGGCCAGCAAGATCTCCGGATCTGTCCCCCATTGAGCATGTTTGGGACTGGATGAAGCGTCGTCTCACGCGGTCTGCACGTCCAGCACGAACGCTGGTCCAACTGAGGCGCCAGGTGGAAATGGCATGGCAAGCCGTTCCACAGGACTACATCCAGCATCTCTACGATCATCTCCATGGGAGAATAGCAGCCTGCATTGCTGCGAAAGGTGGATATACACTGTACTAGTGCCGACATTGTGCATGCTCTGTTGCCTGTGTCTATGTGCCTGTGGTTCTGTCAGTGTGATCATGTGATGTATCTGACCCCAGGAATGTGTCAATAAAGTTTCCCCTTCCTGGGACAATGAATTCACGGTGTTGTTATTTCAAATTCCTGGAGTGTAGTAACTGAATAGGGCGCCTTGCTAGGTCGTAGCAAATGACGTAGCTGAAGGCTATGCTAAACTGTCGTCTCTGCAAATGAGAGCGTATGTAGACAGTGAACCATCGGTAACAAAGTGAGCTGTACAACTGGGGCGAGTGCTAGGGAGTCTCTCTAGAGTAGACCTGCTGTGTGGCGGCGCTCGGTCTGATAGTGGCGACACGCGGATCCGACGTATACTGATGGACCGCGGTCGATTTAAAGTCTACCACCTAGCAAGTGTGGTGTCTGGCGGTGACACCACAGTGTACTCTGTCAGTGCGTATTAATGCATGCCCTTTCCATGCGCGACTGAAGAATGCGAATCCACGCACCGGAGACCGTGCGTCCTAGGTTGTTCCTGGACAGGTAACGGCAAAGGGGAGGAGGGAGGGTGAGCGGACAGTAAGAACGGCCTACATTAATTTTTTACGAACTTAACTGATTATGGATTTCAAAGTTTTGTCAGACTACTTGATAAATATAGCAAGCTACGTACTGGTAAAAAATCTGAAATTTTGTATTATAAAAAGTTCAATACGGCAACTGGGTTAACTGCTATTGATTCTCCAGCTAACCGTATTTTGTATCACGTCTGACAGAAACTCAATACGTAGCATTACCGAACAACGAAAGGAATTAGGGCAAATCAGTGACACAGATGCACTGGTCTGTTTCTGATACAAGATCATAGACTGGAAGCGCGGTAGAATCACATCACCTAATTTCGGCAGCAAGATGGTGCAAGGGTAGTTGATGATTCTGACGGCCGAATAACCTATTGCTGGAGTAAATATCACCCGAAGTTTCTTTATGCGATATAGTGACGACAGATAAGGAGCCTGACTGCTGTCAGGCCATTAAGTGGCTGATGGTTTTCACACTGCCAGGTCCGTATCAGCTATGTTACCGGTGGTGGCATCAGGGAATCCCGTTAGTATTCTACTCAAGTTTCAACTGCTATTGTGGCAGTGGGTCCAACGCAATTGTCTCATTTTCTCCCTCTTCCCTCTTCTACATCTACATCTACATCCATGCTCCGCAAGCCACCTGACGGTGTGTGGCGGAGGGTACCTTCAGTACCTCTATGGGTTCTCCCTTCTATTCCAGTCTCGTATTGTTCGTGGAAGGAAGGATTGTCGGTATGCCTCTGTGTGGGCTCTAATCTCTCTGATTTTATCCTCATGGTCTCTTCGCGAGATATACGTAGGAGGGAGCAATATACTGCTTGACTCTTCGGTGAAGGTATGTTCTCGAAACTTTGACAAAAGCCCGTACCGAGCTACTGAGCGTCTCTCCTGCAGCGTCTTCCACTGGAGTTTATCTATCATCTCCGTAACGCTTTCGCGATTACTAAATGATCCTCTAACGAAGCGCGCTGCTCTCCGTTGGATCTTCTCTATGTCTTGTATCAATCCTATCTGGTACGGATCCCACACTGCTGAGCAGTATTTAAGCAGTGGGCGAACAAGCGTACTGTAACCTACTTCCTTTGTTTTCGGATTGCATTTCCTTAGGATTCTTCCAATGAATCTCAGTCTGGCATCTGCTTTACCGACAATCAACATTATATGATCATTCCATTTTAAATCACTCCTAATGCGTACTCCCAGATAATTTATGGTATTAACTGCTTCCAGTTGCTGACCTGCTATTTTGTAGCTAAATGATAAAGGATCTATCTTTCTGTGTATTCTCAGCACATTACACTTGTCTACATTGAGATTCAATTGCCAATCCCTGCACCATGCGTCAATTCGCTGTAGATCCTCCTGCATTTCAGTACAATTTTCCATTGTTACAACCTCTCGATACACCACAGCATCATCTGCAAAAAGCCTCAGTGAACTTCCGATGTCATCCACCAGGTCATTTATGTATATTGTGAATAGCAACGGTCCTATGACACTCCCCTGCGGCACACCTGAACTTACTCTTACTTCGGAAGACTTCTCTCCATTGAGAATAACATGCTGCGTCCTGTTATCTAGGAACTCCTCAATCCAATCACACAATTGGTCTGATAGTCCATATGCTCTTACTTTGTTCAATAAACGACTGTGGGGAACTGTATCGAACGCCTTGCGGAAGTCAAGAAACACGGCATCTACCAGTGAACCCGTGTCTATGGCCCTCTGAGTCTCGTGGACGAATAGCGCGAGCTGGGTTTCACATTACCGTCTTTTTCGAAACCCATGCTGATTCCTACAGAGTAGATTTCTAGTCTCCAGAAAAGTCATTATACTTGAACACAATACGTGTTCCAAAATTCTACAACTGATCGACGTTAGAGATATAGGTCTATAGTTCTGCACATCTGTTCGACGTCCCTTCTTGAAAACGGGGATGACCTGTGCCCTTTTCCAATCCTTTGGAACGCTACGCTCTTCTAGAGACCTACGGTACACCGCTGCAAGAAGGGGGCAAGTTCCTTCGCGTACTCTGTGTAAAATTGAACTGGTATCCCATCAGGTCCAGAGGCCTTTCCTCTTTTGAGCGATTTTAATTGTTTCTCTATCCCTCTGTCGTCTATTTCGATATCTACCATTTTGTCATCTGTGCGACAATCTAGAGAAGGAACTACAGTGCAATCTTCCTCTGTCAAACAACTTTGGAAAAAGACATTTAGTATTTCGGCCTTTAGTCTGTCTTCCTCTGTTTCAGTACCATTTTGGTCACAGAGTGTCTGGACATTTTGTTTTGATCCATCTACCGCTTTGACATAAGACCAAAATTTCTTAGGATTTTCTGCCAAGTCAGTACATACAACTTTACTTTCGAATTCATTGAACGCCTCTCGCATAGCTCTCTTCACACTACATTTCGCTTCGCGTAATTTTTGTTTGTCTGCAAGGCTTTGGCTATGTTTATGTTTGCTGTGAAGTTCCCTTTGCTTCCGCAGCAGTTTTCTAACTCGCTTGTTGAAACACGGTGGCTCTTTTCCATCTCTTACGATCTTGCTTGGCACATACTCATCTAACGCATATTGTACGATGGTTTTGAACTCCGTCCACTGATCCTCAACGCTATCTGTACTTCAGACAAAACATTTGTGTTGAGCCAACAGGTACTCTGAAATCTGCTTTTTGTCACTTTTTCTAAACAGAAAAATCCTCCTACCGTTTTTAATATTCCTATTTACGGCTGAAATCATCGATGCCGTAACCGCTTTATGATCGCTGATTCCCTGTTCTGCGTTAACTTTTTCAAATAGTTCGGGTCTGTTTATCACCAGAAGGTCTAATATGTTATCGCCACGAGTCGGTTCTCTGTTTAACTGCTCAAGGTAGTTTTCAGATAAAGCACTTAAAAAAATTTCACTGGATTCTTTGTCCCTGCCACCCGTTATGAACGTCTGAGTCTCCCAGTCTATATCCGGCAAATTAAAATCTCCACCCAGAACTATAACATGGTGGGGAAATATACTCGAAATATTTTCCAAATTATCCTTCAGGTGCTCAGTCACAACAGCTGCTGAGCCAGGGGGCCTATAGAGACATCCAATTACCATGTCTGAGCCTGCTTTAACCGCGACCTTCACCCAAATCATTTCACATTTCGGATCTCCGCCAATTTTCTTCGATACTATTGCACTTCTTACCGCTATAAACACGCCTCCCCCTTCACTGTTCAGCCTGTCTCTGCGGTATACATTTCAATCTGAGTTTAGGATTTCGCTACTGTTTACGTCTGGTTTCAGCCAACTTTCTGTCCCTAGTACTATATGTGCGTTGTGATCGTTTATTAATGAGAGCAGTTCTGGGACCTTTCTATAGACGCTCCTGCAGTTTACTATTAGCACATTAATATTGTTATTCCCTGTTGCATTTTGCCTACTCCTATCTTGCCGCGTCTCAGGAGGCGTCTTGTCGGGCCTAGGGAGGGGATTCTCTAACCTAAAAAACCCCCATGTGCACTCCACACGTACTCCGCTACCCTTGTAGCCGCTTCCGGCGTGTAGTGCACGCCTGACCTATTCAGGGGGACCCTACATTTCTCCACCCGATAGCGGAGGTCGAGAAGTTTGCACCCCAGATCTCCGCAGAATCGTCTGAGCCTCTGGTTTAAGCCTTCCACTCGGCTCCAAACCAGAGGGCCGCGATCGGTTCTGGGAACGATACTACAAATAGTTAGCTCTGATTCCACCCCGCGAGCGAGGCTTTCCGCCTTCACCAATTCCGCCAACCGCCTGTACGAACTGAGGATGACCTCTGAACCCAGACGGCAGGAGTCATTGGTGCCGACATGAGCAACAATTTGCAGTCGGATGCACCCAGTGCTCTCTATCGCCGCCGGTAGGGCCGCCTCCACATCTCGGATGAGACCCCCCGGCAAGCAGACAGAGTGAACACTGGCCTTCTTCCCCGACCTTCTCGCTATTTCCCTAAGGGGCTCCATCACCCGCCCAACGTTGGAGCTCCCAATAACTAATAAGCCCCTTCCCCCGTGTGCCTGCTCGGACCTTGCTGAAGGAGCAGCCACATGTCCCCTCACAGGCAGAGCGGGCGATGCCACACGGCCTTCCGCCTCGTGCGCCGCGAACGCCGCTGAACCCGCCACTCCCCTTGGGGAGAGGGTGGCCCAACCGCTCCCGGTACCCGCGAAGATGTCTCGACAGCAGGGACAGTGGGTGAAGCATGTAACACCTGGGGTGTACCTTGCGACGCACCAGACTCCCCACTGCCGCTACACTCCGAGGCAGCAGCCTGAAGACGGCTGACCGCGGCCATCAACACGCTCAGCTGTTCGCGAACAGTGGCCAGCTCCTCCTGCGTCCGTACACAGCAGTCACACATCCTATCCATCCTAAGGAAACAATTTACTGAAGAGAGTTAATCAACCTTTAACTAGACTGCTAATTCACTAAAGGCGGCTGCTTATTCACTAAACTGTGGTTGCTAGCCACTTCTTGCAGAAAACAATGAAAATAGCACTACCTGTCTCTGGACTGTATTGAAAACAAACTCTAGCACTACTGGCACTATGGTTGACTACAGGGACTCTCTCTGACTGAATTCAAATCAAACACGAAATCTATGGAACACTATTAAGAGCACTCGAAAATTAAAGCTTCCTAAAAGCAAATACACACGGAAGAAGAAGTGACAAGTAAGAAAAATACAGTTAATACTTAAACCACCCTTCACCGCACTATTTACTACACTATAGGCGAAAGGCCAAGAAAATGCTTAAATTGTACTGATGTAGTGAAAATCATTTAACCGATGTTTTTGTTGTCTGCCCTAGATTCCGACCAAAATCACAGCCATGTGTTACTGGTGAGCGCACACTCCTAGCCACATCGTCCACGTAAACTGCCGCAACCCTAACACACACCTCAATCAACTGTTCATACTTACAGATGAATGTGTATTTTCTGTAGCATTTCTGAATGGTTAGTGCAATATCACTGCAATTAATGTTACCTTTCGGAGTATGCTTTGTTATGATTCATGATTACCTTCAAATAATACACGGGTGGAAGCTATACACAACATCCTAGTAATACGATAATTCTTCTGACGGCCACATTCAGTAAAATAAATATGATACACCTGACCTACAGGGAGTAGGGTGCGAACAAAGGTATATAAATAGACGCACGTTCAGTTGTAACTCATCTGGGTACTAATTACGTGCTACCAGTGTTCGTCCACCCATCTCCGTAAGGGGTTGGATGTTGTTCGTGGCAGGGGTGGGTATCAGGTGGTCGACATCACTTGACTGTATAAATAACATAATGGATATTTTGTCCACTTAGGCATTACAGCTAATAATGCAAATGGTTGGTACGTTTATAATGTCTTCTTCGCGCTCAGACTACGTCACATAAGTGTTAAAACTCGAGCTTTCGAAGATGACCGCGATGTCCTTCGTCAGTAGAAAACCATATCCGAAGAGTGAAGTCTGCTTCTTCTAGACTAGCGCTCAAGCATCTCATAGACTGGGTGACATCGCTTAGAATTATATCAGCGGTGACGTCAGAAGGGGGGGGGGGGAGGGATTCACATGCGCAAACGCAGGAAATCAGTAACGGGGCGGTACGTGCCCACCTCGACCAACACGCTGCAATAAAGTGACGGAAGAGGAAGGAGCAGGAGACCACACGTTTTATCACAAGTCCCCAATAGGCTCTGCGTGTAAAATGCTCTACTCCAGGCGTTGTTCAGATTATAATCCTCATCTCCGTTCAAACTGTTACTCTTCATAAGTAGTTCTATCCAGTACGTAGACGACGGAAGAGTATCTACATTTACTCGGTTTTGTGCCTTAGAGCAAAGCTGTGTTCCCCTGTCCTTTTCTTCCCCCACGCCCACACCGGCAAGACGGCCAACTGCAAAGGTCCTCTCTCTGCAGAAGGGTGAGTTTCCACAAAAGTGAGGTGTAAGATGATGTGGGTACTGCGATGTTTGCGTGCGTCTGGTTGTTAACCACTAATACGAGCTCATCTGGAGGTAGAATGGATCGAAAGACGAACGAATGGTAGCGGTTTGAAGAGCAAAGGAAAAAGTGCCAACGCAAGAGCCAAGGCAAGAAACCTCTGCGATATGTTGGGTGGTAAGAGCAGTAGCGTATGTCTTCCTGCCTGCGACAGTTCATGCACGGGCAGTCTTTGTTTGTATTGGGTACCATCTATGTAGATACCTTTGACGATGTGCGTCCTGTTACTCGGCTGCTGCCGCTGGTTGCCGCGTTGATGTCTCGGTCAGCTTCAGCAAACCTGCAACAGTTCGCTTCATCATCGTTTTGTGTTCTAGAGGTTACATATCAGATGCACAGTATAGGGTGATGTAGGCGATTTCTTTGTGCGCCAGTGGGTGAACTCGTCGGTTTCCCTGGTGTAAGCTGTTGGTCGGCTTTTATAGCAGCTGGTATTTCCATTCAAAGTTGCTGTAGAGGCTAGCCGATGTTGTCGCTTGTGGGTGTGTTAGCTTGCAATAGGTGGTTAAGCTCTATCTAGTAGTGTCTTTGGCCGCTTATGCTTCTACCTGTGGACGTGATCATAGTTTCCCAGAGTAAGGATGAAATTCTCGTTAGTGTCTCGATTTCCTGTATAGTCGTGTGGCGTGATTTTTGAATACTTCCTTTAGGGTTTCAAGGCGGTATTCATTGTGAAGATTCATGATGCTTGTGTAGCGTGGAGCGTTGCTAATGTTTTGTAGCACTTTATTCTGTATGATCTGCAGGCGGTGCAGTCGTGTACGAGCTGCATATCCCCAGACGGGAGCTTCGTATGTCGTCAGATGTGAAATCAGTATCATGGATACGGACGTCAACACCCTCCTATTCAGTGTGCCTTCCCTTTTGGTCATTGGGTAGAGTTGTTTCAGCCTCGCGTGCACTCTGTTGGCAACGTATTCCATGTGATCTCCAAAATGCAAGTTTCTGGTCCAGCCAGACCATGAGATTCCTGATGCAACATATTACCAACAGCCGTATGTATTTTAAAAATTAATTTTATTTTATGAACTTCTATGTGCTACCAGTTTCGCCATTACATTGTCACCTTCAGGCCCCACTCGTCATAGTCTTATGACGAGCGGGGCCTGAAGATGGCATCAATGTAATGCCGAAACTGGTAGCACATAGAAGTTCATAAAATAAAATTAATTTCTACAGTACATACGGCTGTTGGTAAATTATTGCATCAAGAAGTTCATGCCAGCCGTCGTTCCACGATCCATAATGGATCAACGAAGATGAGATATTGAGATATCTGACTTTTTCGGAAACAAGTTTTCTTTAATTTACGTCTATGGTCACAAACGTTTTGTTAACAGATTACCGGTTTTGGTCTTTAATGACCGTCATCAGATCTGTTTCATAAAAACAAAGTCCTCGGAAAAGTATAGCGCGTCCATGTAGTGTTACGTCTACTGTGTTGTTTGCGCAGTAGTTTCGGTCTTCGCACTTGTCGACGTTTACTTTAATACGACATCGTTCCAACCAAGGCTAGGCAGTTCTGAGTGCTGTGTGTATCTAGCTCAAGGATGGCTGTGTCATCCACGTAGACGGGTAACGTTGTGTTTTGCGTTGCTGGGAAGTCTTTAATGTACTGGTTGAACAAGATGGGCCCTACGATGCTTCTCTGGGGTACTACAGCTTGGATACCGCGTTGTGTTGTTTGCCTGCACGTCAGTGTTAAAACATCTATTCGTGAGATAAAAGTGTAAGAGACGTTAGAGTCCGTCCGGGAAACCAGGTTCGCTTAGTTTGCGTATAAGGCCGGTGTGCCAAAGCCGGTCAAAAGCTTTTTCAATGTCCAGTAACATGGCCCCTGTGGCTTTGTTCATGTTATAGCCGTGTGTTACATGTTCGACTACGCGAGGAGGTGTTGTATTGTTAAGTGGTGATTCCAAAAGCCTAATTTCTCCGGTCACAGGGTGTCATTGTCGATGAGGTAATAGTGATGCGTTTTAATATTACCTTCTCAGCAATCTTGCTGAGGGAGCACAGCAAACTGATCGGTCGGTAATTTTGCTGGCGGGAGTGGTCTTTACCCGGCTTCCTGAATATCAGGACCTTGGCCGCCTTCCAAAAGTCAGGGAAGTGTTGGTGTCTTAGGATGTCACTCGTTATGTGTGTAAGATATTAAAGATAGCCCGCGGCTCTATCCTTGAACTCCTGAAAGATACGGTTTTGAATCCCATCAGGCCCAGGGGATTTCCTAGCGTTGGTATGCTTGATATCCCATGTAACTTCATTTGTGCTTGTGCGTCTAATTTCGTCACGCGTGGGCTGGGCTAAGAGTCGTGTAACAGTGTAAAAGTCGTATAAGTGTGATTATTGCATCTGAAGGGATCAGATTCGGCATGAAAGACACTGCAAGTATTTGGCCATAAGCTCTGCCTTCTCTGTCGTGGAGTAAGCTCGGCCGTCTGGTCTTCGTATAGTGGGAATGTTATATTTCTCCCTGGTGAAGCGTCTATTTTCCACACGTCAGGACGCGTGGTAACTAGCCTAGCAAATTTGTCCCCATTGTTCGTTTCTAAATGCCTGTATTT